>NC_056729.1:752867652-753060152 GCF_019279795.1 Protopterus annectens | reverse complement strand
AAACTCTCAGATCTGCTCTGAGTTAGTGCAGAATGAAACAAAATACACTGAACCGACTGATATTACCAACATTCTGGCAGACAGGTTTAATGCAAACTTCACCCCCCTCTCACCCCCTAAAGGGCCCATAACTATACCAGAAGAATGTAGGGCCCCATCAATCACCGACACACAGGTTAAAACAGCCCTATCCAAAGCCAAAACACAGCTTCAATGGGACTGGACAGTGTGGCAGGCTGTGTCTTACAAGAGCGCCAAAATGAACTAACCCCTCACCTAAGCACACTATTCAAATTCAGCATCTCTACAGGCTACGTACCCACAGAGTGGCACACAGCAACAGTTATTCCACTCCACAAAGGTGGAGCTGCAAAGGATCCTGGGAACTATCGCCCTATAAGCCTGACTAGCCTGGTCTGCAAAGCTATGGAGCACATCATCATCATCATCATCATGGAACTCATTAACAGAGACATCGGGAACCTCCAAACCTTGGACCCTACCCAGTTTGGCTTTGTTCAGGGCAGATCATGCCTCCTAAACCTGGTGGACTTCTTTGAGACAGTTACCAAAGCATTAGATGAGGAAAAGGAGGTCCACACAGCCTACCTAGACCTCGCAAAAATGTTTGACACCATTCCCCATTCTAGTATTATAGACAAGCTCACCAGCTTGAACATAAACCCCTACATCACCAGATGGGTTGCCAACTGGCACATAGATAGAACCCACATGGTGAGAGTTGCAGGCTCTACATCCGACTCTAAACCGGTTACAAGTGGCATCCCCCAGGGCTCAGTCCTAGGACCCCTCCTGTTCTGTGTATACTTCTCAGAGGGGCAGGCAAGCATAGGAGGACTATGGCTGACCAAGTTTACAGATGACTGCAAACTAGGGACCATAATTGATTCTCTGGTTGATGCAGACACCCTCCAGAAGGGTCTCACTGAGACGGATACCTGGTGTCAAAATCATGGCCTCAAGCTAAATGCCAAAAAGTGCATAATCATCCCCTTTGGAAAAAATAAAGTACCCGTGAACTACCATGTAGGTGGTAGTCCCTTAAATACAGAAAATGTAATAAGGGATCTGGGGACCCAAGTTTATAGTAATCTCTCCTTTGATAATCAAGGTGGTTAGAAAATCCTTCTATGTGGCCCACCTAATCACAAAAGGGTTTGCATCTAGAACAAAAGAGGTTATTGTGCCTTTCTACTCATCACTCATTAGACCCATCATAGAATACAGCACTCCATTTGGGATGTACCTGACAAGACACCTGCAACAGCTGGAAAACTACAAAAGTACCTCACCAACAGGATTACTGGCCTCAAACAGATGCCCTATGCAGTCCGACTCAAGAAACTCCAGCTGTACTCGGTTGCATATCGCTTACTCAGAGGTGATCTCTGCTTGACATACAAGGCCATGTCCAGCCCAGAACTGATGGACATGCTACACCTAAAAAAAAACAAATCCCGGACAGCCACACGCTCTAGAGATATAAACCTCACCACTAACGATAAATAGGACATGCTGGAGGGATAGATTCCTGTCCCAGAGACTCCCCATGCTTTGGAACAGGATTACAATATACATCAGGTAGAGCCCCTCACTAACACTCTTCAAGAGAAACCTTGACGGGTGAATGGGAAACAGAACATTTACCCCAGGGATCACTGTAGTGGCTCTGCTGGACAGTGGCGCAGGGAACTAATGGCTCTGCTGGACAGAGGCACAGGGAACTAATCTAAGGGGCTGGCAGAAGCCAGCACATTCTTGCTAGGCTTATAAATGCCCTTGGGCAGATAGCCTAGTACTTACCTATGAACCTATGAATCTATATATATATATATATATATATATATATATATATATATATATATATATATATATATATATATATGTATATATATATATATATATATATATATATATATATATATATATATATATATCTGCATATATATATATATTTATTTATATATATATATATATATATATATATATATATATATACATATTGCCGTGTATATATACATATATATATATATATATATATATATATATATATATATATATATATATATAAAACCATGTGGATGTATGGGATGTATGGCCTTAATCTTGTGTATCTATTGCTGTGACTATAGTGTACAGGGTCCTGGGTTTGGGCCTTGCACAGGCAGTTAATTTTGTTGTTGCTGGACAGAACATGGGCCGTTAGATCCAGAGTGATTAAGGCACTTTAAAGCAGTTGTAAGCAGGTTTGCACAGGTTTGCACGATGGTAAGCACTGCTAATCTCTGGTTACAGTTTCTTACACTCAGTTAGCTTTTACTTTGCTTACTCTGTGTGGGCAATGCTGACCCCTGCGCAAATGCACTTCGACATGCTTACCGCTGCTTATTTATGCTTAGACCTGCTTACTTGTGCCTTATTCATTATGACACTAACACTTCACGTGTGCATTTCATGCAGTACTTCAGTTCACATTTAATTGTTATTATGTAGGTTATACAGCAAAACGATGTAAAATTATGTTCATATACAGATTTCCCGTGGAAAACTATTTGTGCTGCAGTGGGACTTGAACCAGGAATGTCTGTTAGTTAGGTGGATTCTCTAACCACTCCACTATTGCTATACTGTTTCATTGGCATATATATTCCTTGTTATCCTATTCAGCCTTTTCAGCTGCTTTAACTATAGCTAGGTGATGGCCAAACCCATGCACCTCTGGTAAGCTGTACTTGGGGTTTTAAAAATATTAATACAAGGGTTTCTTCATTTAATTTCAATGTATTGCTGCTGTTGAACACGTGGGGACTGTTGGTGGAGATAGGCGGACACCTATGAGTGGTTTCACTCATTTATTTACACTTTCCTCGGTTCTACTTTGCAGGGGCATGTTTATTGTGAGAGCTCTGCTCTCAGACACGCCCCCTGCACTTGTCCACGCTCAGTGTAGGATTTGGAGCTCCGGCAGCGCACCTTCATTATTATGCATGGCATGCTGCCGTCCTCCTCTTAAACTGCCGCTTTCGTGCAGGACTAGTTTAGCCCTGCACAGTGGATTAGTGAATCCAGGGCAATGTGTAAGTACTCAGAACAAAAGTATGGGGCTGCATGACAGAACTTTTCCTCCTGTCCTCTGCCAATACAGAGAAGGAAAACCCAACATACATTGCACAGTCTCACTGCATCAAACATCAGTAAACAAACCTAATTTGAAATACTTTATGTGATAAGCACTTGCTGTGGTATTTAAATATTATACAGGTCAAAAACATTTTGTGTTCTGGCTGTAGATTTAGTCTCTTTAATTCAATCAAATGTTATAAAGAGGACCCCTTAAGTAGAAGTCACTATTTATTTAAACATTGTCAGTATTTATGCTGAGCGTATACAGGTACAAGCACAAACAAAACATGTCTGAGGTTTTGTGAGGAATTCACAACACCAAAAAGTCCTTTACCTATCAATTATCTTAATACACCCTTAAAGTAGTTATTCACTGTCTTAACAGATAACACATACCCAATCATAAACAGATGGTAACATTGCTGTAAGAATACACAATGCCACTTTAATCTTTCAAGTCATTAAAAATTAAATAACTATGAGCTACAGTTTATTTATCTTAGTTGAAGTTCAAATCCAAACAAATGATAATGCAGGCTAATACTTCCAGACCTTACAGTCTATGGGTATTATGATTGGGGAAATTGTCTAGCAGCAAACAACCGAATCTTTTATCTTTCTCCATTTGCAACAAAACAATTAATTTAGAAGAGTTCACCAATAATTCTTTAGTACCCCTCGCTTCCAGTTAAGACAGTTCCCCGGATTTACAAAGACCTGTAGAACGTGCAGGATTAGTCCAAGAGCTATTTTTTGCAATATGGCCGACGTGCGGTCTAGGAACAAGCTTCCAGGACGTGCATGTGAACTCTTTGACTAATCCTACATGGACTGAGCTCCTGTATGCACATTACCCTTATTTGCAGGTGAAAACCATGCAAATGAGGATAATATGCGATCCAGAAAGCTGGCAGCTGTCCGTGCAGGACGAGTGGCAGTGTGCAAAAATGTACTTGGTTAGTAACCGAGTACATTTCTGCAATCTACAAAATGGAGCTGTGACAGCTCTAAATAAAGGCTGCATATCATTAAGAAAGCATTCCAATGGCCAAGTAGCAGGCCATTGGCATTGCAAACTGTGTAAAACAACAAAAAAAAAACAACTTATTTTTTTTTTTCGCCACTCTCGCCTGTTTAAGCATAGGGCAGCGACACACAAACAGGATCGGGGGAAAATAAGAAAATAAACCAAAAATAACCATTCTAACTACAATCAGTATTCAGCCATGCAAGTCAATGGCAGGCAGAAGACAACCTGACCAGTGAGTAATGGTTGCTAAGGGGGAAGGCTCAGTGTGGGACATGTAACTATGCATTAGCAGGCAATCTTATGCAAATGAGGGAAAGGTTAGTGAATCCCAGATTTCCCCAGGATGTGAGGCAGGTCCCAAGAGTGTAAGAGTATAAATAGCAGGGTGCAAGATTAGAATATAGGTGACATCATGGGGAGGGGTGTCAGGCATACTGTAAGTGGATTGGAGACCTGTGGCTCGGGATTGCTCCTAGCTTAACACAGCTAAGCTAGGGGTGTGGCTAAACGTGCCTAGCACTCTTTACAAAGTCTAAGCGGGTATGTGCACTGTGCACCCAGTTTTACAGGAAGAAAAAGGAAGTTAAACCAGGAAAAAGCAGCTCTGTGCACATCTGAGCACTCTATTTGCACTGTGCGCACACGGGCTTAAACAGTTAGGCAATGGGAAGGGAAAAAAGTGGAGGGAAGTTAATCAAGGAGAACTATCTTGGCTGACAGGTGAAATGTATCAGAATCAGCCAGTTACACAGGCAGCAGACCAGCCTAGCCCACCACACCACTATAAACTATGCAAACACCTTTCCCCCTTGTTTTTCCCAAAAACTCTGCACCACCGGTGTATACAGATGGGGAAATTTTACAAAACAAAAGCAAGAGAAAAAATGTTAGGGGCTGCTTTTGCTATCATAAACCAGCATGTGCAAGAAGCTGAGGGTGGTGAGGATGTGAATGCTGCTGAGCAACCCACAGTGAGGAGATGGAGAAGAGTGTACAGACCCTGGGTAACCTACCAAGGGCTACATGAGCTGGAGATAGTGGAGCACTATAGGGAGGACAAGGACCTCCTACAGCAAATTGTTGAGCTGTGCCGGCCACACCTGACACACAGAACTAACAGGGGGAACCCATCCCAGTGGATACCAAGGTATGTGTAGGCCTACGAATACTAGCTACAGGTACCTTCCAAAGGTCAACTGGGGATATGATGGGGATTTCACAGGCATCAGCATCCAGGGTACTCTACCAGTTCGTGGATGCTATGTCAGCACATGTCGGTGAGCATGTATATTTCCCCATCACCTGTGAGGCGTTGGCCAGCAATATGCATCTCTTCCACCAAATAGCAGAATACCCTGAGGTAGTGGATGTTATAGACTGCACGCACATATGCATTAAAGCACCACCAGGTGAGCGGGGTAGGGTCTACATCAACCGCAAGGGTTTCCACTCCATCAACTGCCAGGTCATGTGCGATGCCCAGGACATAATAATGAATGTGTGTGTTGGCTGCCCTGAAAGCTACCACGATTACCACATCTGGCATCTGTTGCAGCTGTACCAGACATGTGCCAATGGGGACATCCCACACAGTCACTTAGTGGGGGACGCTGGACATGCACCGGAGCCATGGCTAGTGACACCCATCAGAAATGCACACACACCCGAACAAAAACTTCATAATGAGGCACACGCACAAACATGAATCATAATAGAGCATGTGTTTGGGATGCTCAAGTCATGGTTCTGGTGCCTGGACATATCCGGTGTTGCATTGCAGTACTCGCCAACTACATGTACCCAAATTGTCCTTGTATGTGCCATGCTACACAATGCGATCCTGCGGAAACAGCTGCAGCAGGAACAGCATGGGGCAGGGCCACACAGCCCCCCACCAGTGCCAAGGCCTGCACAGGCACAGAGTCACTTGGAGGAGGAACAACCTGAGCCTGTCCAGTAGGCAGAAGGAGGCATGCCCAGTATGCCCTGGCCTTGGCAAAGAGGCAATGCATAGCACATGCACTGACACAGTAGGGACCCAGAGAATGACACCTCTCTCTGATTCACACATACAGTAAAAGGGATGCTAAACATGACACTACCTGTGCTCAACCATGTATAGGGAGTGTACTATGAGCATCTGACATAGGCAGCCCTGCAGCACCACCCTCAATACTGAGACACCCACAAGGTAAGTGACTCACACATGCCAGTTGGGGGGGCACATACCCAACAACAGTCACAGCCAGCAGGATAGGTGTAGACAAACACAAACAAATGCTGTACTATGGCCTCTGAATAAGCCTTATGGATAATCCCTACCCCAGGCCTACAAAGACAGACTACAGCAGGCCAGCCAGTTGGATGCAAGTTGTGAAGGCTAGGAAGTCAAAAACTAATATGTAGGTAGTTAAAGCTAAGATCTGTAGTACACTGGTATGCCTATAGCCAGCATGATAGGTAAGACTACAGACTGAAATGGTGTACCCAGCATACCAGTACAGTCCTAGCAAATGTGAAGTGTAAGGTGTGCACCATCATCCTACGTACTCTTATAGTAACAGTCAGGTGTGCCCCCATGTAGAAATGTAGAAACAGTCAGGTGTCACCCCCCGCTATGGAGAAATGTAGCAACAGTCAATGCCAAATGACCAATGTATACTCTGCAGGCACAGTATGCTACCTGTCGGTGTACAACACAAAGGTCAGCACTGCAGTACAAACTACCTGGACTTCATCCACACATGCAATATAGATGGCCATACTAGGCATGCTCACACACTTAGTCGATGAAGGCAATGTCAGTCAACAACATACTGAAAGGTCATACTGGGCATGCTCACACACTTAAACACATGAAGGCCATGTCAGCAAACACCAATGGACCAGACATATCGGGCAGTTGCAGTTCTTAATACAGACACATGTCAGTATGCACCACTCCTGCCTTGCACACATAATGGATAGAAATACAGACATATATCTAAGGACAACACACTATAATAAGCCAAAGGTAGACGGACATAGATGTGTTGAAGAGGGTGACCATGACAAGGAGCCATCTGAGCCTGTCCCACCCAGCACACAGCCAAAGGGCCCAAAACACATGAGGTGCAGGTGTCACTCACTGTAGATACTAGCCACCAGTATCTGCCAGCATGAAGGCATATTGCACATGCCAGATTTGCAACAGGACTGTACAAGGAAGTAGTCACCTAGTAGCTGTATACACGCACCTGTGGCATATGACCCTATGTGTGCCCGCATGCGGCATGTCAACCCCTACATGAATGGGTTATGGCCCATGCACACACTGCCCTCCCCATAGCAGTATCATGACAAGCCTGCTGAGGTCATCCAATGTGAAATACACCTTTGGGAGAGCTGTAGCTCAGGAATCCCCATGGTGCATCTCATAACTGCATACTGCTGTAGTGATAAACTAGTTAGGTAGTAGTCCTAATCCCAGACTTGGCAACTGTGTGAGTGTGTGTTTGTGTGCGTGTCTCTCTGTCTCTGACTGTGTACAGAGAAATGCTTTTTAGGCTACTCACACTCGGTACAGTGCATATACACAACTTTGGCAAGGCTGCTGATGTCACTCACCTAGAAACACACCTCTGGGAAAATCGTAGCCCAGTAATCTCCATAGCATGACCTGTAACTGTGTACTGCTGTAGTGTGATAAAGTAGTTAGGTAGGTGTTCTAACCTCAGACCTGGTAACTGTGTGTGTCTGAGTGTGTCTGAGTGTGTGTGTGTGTGTGTGTGTGTGTGTGTGTGTGTGTGTGTGTGTGTATGTGTGTGTGTGTGTCTGACTGAGTAAAGAGCAATGCTTTTTAGGCCACTCACACCCCATACAAGACATATACTCAACTTTGGCAAGGCTGCTGATGTCACTCACCTAGAAATACACCTCTGGGGAAATTATTGCCCAGTAATTTCCGTAGCACATCCTGTAACTGCCTATTGCTGTATTGTGATAAAGTAATAAGAGAGGTGTTCTAACCCCAAAACTGACAACTGTGTGAATCTGTGTGTGTGTCTGACTGAATAGAGAACACTGCTTTTTAGGCCACTCACACCCCATACAATTCATATACCAACTTTGGCAAGGCTACTGATGTCACTCACCTAGAAATACACCTCTGGGGAAATCATAGCCCAGTAATCTCTGTAGCGTATCCTGTAACTGTGTACTGCTGTAATATGATAAAGTAGTTAGGTAGGTGTTCTAACCCCAGACCTGGCAAGGGTGTGCTTGTGTTTGAATCTGTGTGTGTCTGACTGAGTAGAGAGCAATGCTTTTTAGGCCACTCACACCCTGTACAATTCATATACCAACTTTGGCAAGGCTGCTGATGTCACTCACCTAGAAATACACCTCTCGGGAAATCATAGCGCGTCCTGTAACTGCGTACCACTGTAGTGTGATAAAGTAGTTAGGTAGGTGTTCTAACCCCAGACCTAGCTTGTGTGTGTGTGTGTGTGTGTGTGTGTGTGTGTGTGTGTGTGTGTGTGTGTGTGTGTGTGTGTGTGTGTGTGTTGTATCCTGTGGCGGCCCTACTACATATCCTGGGAGGCTGGTGTGCAAAGCCATACCTATACATGTGGCAGCAACCCCACTATTACCCAGAGCACACACACTCAACCCATGTGTCATATGCACACACGTGCCTAGGCAACAGCCAATATGTGGGTATTACACTGCATATTGGCCACTGATAGTAACTATGCGGTGATAGCAGTGGGCTACAAAGGACATGTCACCCTGCTCATCTGTCCAATATGCATGTACATGCAGACAGTTCACCTCCACCATGTTCCCCAATGGACACCTGCATCACCTGTGGTGCCTTTACATGTAACTCACAATGGACATACCATGCCTGACTGACATCAGGGAATGCTGTTGGCATGCTATCAATGTAGGTGAAGGGTAAACCTACTTCCCATTACCAGTTCCTGCCACAGGTGGACAAGACTGGCACATCTGATGATAATCTGTGTTCACAACATGGGCCAGACACCCCAGGTACAGTTCCACATGTCACTGTACATGCATATGGGAGGTGTGCACATCCCAGACACCATCCATGTCATGGACTAAGGAACACATACATGGCATATGGTATACAGCATTGGCCACACACAATAGTCACCCAGCTGACTGGATAGGGGATGCAATATCCACTTGTGTGGGAAAATACAGTAACTTCAGGCCTGAGCCACAATGCAGACCATTGTCATGTAGCCTGATGCCATGGGATACAAATTGCCTACTCTTGTACAGCCTACTGGCACAGTTGACCACCACACACCTGTGTAGACATGCACCCATGCATGTCAGAACTGGCACTCTCTGTGCTCGTGTGTGTGTTATATGGTGCATATGTTCACATTCACACTCACTACAATCCCCCAGGGCATACTGAAGCATGCTGTCTGATGTCTGACATCTCCTCATACTCTTTGCCCATACGGCCTCTGTATGACCCATGTGGTGTATGTGATACCTGCACATTGATGTGTTGTGGCAATCCCACTACTGATGATTTGCACTCCTGGCCATGCCAAGTGTGTCAATGTGTGTGTGTCCCTGTGTGAGTATGCCTGTGTTGACGCTGGCACCTGTTCATGCAGACAGGCACGTGTACGACACCTACTGTATATCTATCGTATCCCTGTTGCAGATGTCACTCACCCTTGCATATATATTCTGAGTGCTCCACATCAGGTAACCCATGTGGTGAATCCAATAACTGCATCAAATTGTGATAGCACTACATAGTTGTCGGGGGTTTGATACACTGTGCTGGTAGGTGTGTGACGCAAATATGCTTCTGTTTTACCCTCCCACTCCTCCCTGACATATATCTGCCTCTGTCTGCCTCCCCCACTCCCTCTCTGGTGGATGTGGAGACCCACACCTGCCTTGCTTAGGTAGCAGCATGTGTATGTTACGTGATGCTCATGATCAACTGATGGCCTCTGCACAAATTGCAGCCATCCCCTAGCTGATTGCATGTGGAACAGCTGTGGTAACAATCCAATAGCCAATTGCATGGAAACACTCCAATACCTAGGAAAATCATGGTGGTGTTGGGCCTTTGCAGTCATTGTGAGCAGGAACTAGATCTGATGTTTGGCAAACAGCATCCCAGATGGATTGGGGATTTACCTCTAACAACATACACTGTGGAAAGAGGCCAACCAACAGGAGGGGGATGTGCCTGACCTGACTACAGACTGTAAGTGCTGTTATACTGCATTTGGAGTAATGTTGGTTTAACAGTGTCTGTCTAGATATGCCTATCGTACATGTCGCAATACCTCCCATGTCATTTCCATGTATATGAGGAATCCCCATCTGCAGGGTAACCTGCAGACTGGGCAGTGTTGTGCCTATGGTGTCATGTGTTAGCTACAGTGCATCAATCTGTGGAATGCAGAAGGCAGTGTGAGGATTTCAGTCTGTAGATAATGAAGACCATGACAGTTACTTACTTCATATCCCTCATAGGACATATGTTGAAACAAACCCTCTTACAATGGAAAATATATGAGGTTATTACAGCAACATGTCTATACTGGCCCTGTGTATGTGCTGTCAGCCACGCCACTATCAACCTTTGTACATATGGGTGCATGTAGTGGTGCATATGTGCTGTACACCAAAAATAATGTCATCATATCTGAAAACAAGCCAGTGATATATCAGATTGCTACACATGTCATGTACAGTAGTGGTTATATTTCATGGCATAAGCTGGACATTCTGTGGATGTTTGTACAGTACTGAGGTCTGTGTAGTGATGGTGAATGTCGGCAGTGTGTGTATTGTTAATATGTACTACAGCCTGTGTACAGACTGTGGTAGATGCCATTGTTCTAGCTCCCCTTCTATCAGATGTTACAATGCTGCTCCACTGTATGGTACCATTTTGCCGTACATGTTTGTAGGGCCATACACACACATGTCCCATACCATAGACAGCCATCATAACAAACTGTGTAGCAGCCCAGTATATGTAGGGTCATTCTGTGAGTGGCACATATGAGGATGGTGTAGAACAGATAATCCATATACTGTAATATTAAGCTAGCTTACCATATGTGGCTGTGTTCACATTGGTTGTGGTTATGCACTGTCACACAGGCATATCTTACCCTGTACTGTGACATGGCTTTTGAGCCTGCTGTATATGCAGGTACATGTGCATTCCTCCATACGAGATGTAAGCCATCGTTGAGCCAGTCTGCCTGTAGCCTGCCAAGTGTATTGTTACATGCCTAGCAGCTTAGTGTACATAACCAGTGGGATGTTATGGGCAGATACTTGCCAGATGTACTGCTGCTGGGCCTCCCTTAAATGTCATGTATGCCAGACAGAGCAGTGGCATGCTGTACAGATGTATGTCAATATCTAGTGGGTGGTATGTGTATGTGTCAGGCCAGACAGGAGTGTGTGAATCCAACACCTATGGTGCCAAATGTATACCAGTCGTTATGTGTTATAGCCATCTACATGGCTGCCTACATCTATATTGTCAGGCCTGGTACACATGTGGTGCACTAAGGGATTATGTGTATACCTCTGGACTGTACAGGGTGTGTCTGAAGTTCCACATATAGTGGCCAATATCTCTGCTGCACTCCACAGAGGCATTACATGCTAGCAGCGGTACCCTTACAATGATTTTCTTTGGATGTTTGTCAGTAGCCAATGGTACACATGTTATAAGCAGATGTCAGCATCCACACACACCATGTCCGTGAAGACAATCCCAGCCCAGTGTCTGTTATTCTTAAAGTGTATTAGTTCTGATTTAAGCACTTGGGCTTCAGGCCATGTATTTTACATTAAGAAGGTTTGTGGTCTGCACTCTTGTGGGAGAATAGGCTGGACTCTGCCCTTCTGAGCTGGGAATGTCTGGTTAAAGGTTTATAGTGCCTGAATATTTGAACTGTATCTTACTGAAATTGGTACACCTTGTTTGCTGTAAGCATAGACTAGATCCAGGCCTGCTGAATCTAGCTTTGTTTATATGCTTGTTGTTTGTTTGCTTGTTATTTCCCTGGAACGCTAATTCCACCTAATACGCGGCTTCTCAGCGCTTCTGTGGATCACTAGTGATATCTGCATTGCTTACTGTACTTATTTCCTTGTTTCACTTGAAAGAAAGTTACTGTTTGTCGTTTTTGCATTTAAGTTACCTTTAACATATTGCAATTAAGTTACCTGGCACTTGCTCACTAAAGCAATTATATAAGTCAGCACTAAAAATTAAAAGCACAACACCCTCACTCCCCACTGGCCCTGGTTTTCAATTATTAAGGAATTCCCAATATTATTCTAGCATGTCCAAAGGTCAGTTGGCAATCTCCTCTCTGGTCCAGCTGGTGAATCTGGGAATCTTGAGGCAATGTTACAACTGCCTCATGTACACAGACAACCCTCTCCTCCCAACAAATTCCAACACATGTGAGAGATGCAACCATATAGCCAAACTGGAGGCTAAGCTCTCTCAACGCAGTACTGGCATAACCAGTCAGGAGGAGAAGGAAACCACACTCACTACAATTCCAGTCTCACATAGACCTACCATGACAGCAAACCAAACACATAATCACACAAAAACATACTTGGAGGCTCTAAATAAATATCTGCCGAAGCAGCAGAGACCTACAAAGCAGACACCCAAGCAGCCGCTACCCCAAAACAAAACACATGCAACACATATCTCACAAAGTCAGTGTGCCGAACAGTCACAGCCCTTAAGACTAAACAACACACCTGATACACTTGTAATAGGTGACTCTATCAGGCACACTGACGTCCCGCTCACCAGGCTGAACAAGTAGAGGGTCACGGTGAGCAGCCTGTCGGGCGCTAGGATCTGCCACATAACACAAGCACTCAGGTCACTCCAAGGCAAGTACAAATATGACTCAGTCATTGTCCAAGCTGGTGTGAATGACCTGAGACGTACCTCCCTGGACTACATGAAAAGAGACATAAAGGAGCTCTCTGAGCATGTAGCCCAGGCCGGTATGACCCTGACCTTGAGTAGCATCTTACCATCACCAAGAATGATGCCACAATATGAAGACAAGATGATCAATTTCAACAATTGGCTTAAGTGCTGGTGTAATTCAAAGGGGATCCAATGCCTGTCAGCATGGGATGATATGCTCGACAAGCCACGATGCTTCGCTAAGGACGGCTTGCACCTGTCACCCCTGGGCTTTCGGATATTGGCAAAGGCTCTTGCTACCCCCATAGTGCCTTTTTTAGGCAAGGCTCAAAAGACAAACCCACCTCCATAGGTATCACAAGGGATAAGAAACTAAGAGTAATGCTACTCAACGCCAGAAGTCTAAACCTCAAGATGCACGCACTCGAAACTCTCCTTAGCATGGAGAACATCGATATCTGTGCAGTAACAGAAACCTGGTTCAGGGCTCCTGAGAGCACCCCAGCACTACCAGGTTATACCTCATACCATGCTTTTCGCCCCCAAAACTTGGACCGAACCACAAAAGGAGGGGGAGTATCGATATTCATCAAAGATACCCACACCTCCAGGTTGGTAGCAAAGCACGAAGCATCAGAGACTATCCATGTGCAACTAACAGTGGGTAAAACTGCCTTCCAGTTTATAGCCTGCTACAGACCACCCTCTCAAACCCAGGAACCCCACTCGGCCTTCCTGAGAACACTGGAAAATATGAAGATCTCTCCAAACACCATTATATTGGGCGACTTCAACTACCCAAACATAGACTGGGAGCATTACTCTAGCTCCAACACCCTAGCCCAAAGGTTCCTTGAATTTATAAACTCAAATGCTATGGAACAACTTGTTACCACTCCCACAAGAGGGGAAAACATACTGGACCTGATCATCACCAACATGGGGACTCTATGCTCCAGACCAGAAGTGTATCCCTCACTGGTAAGATCAGACCCTAAACTAATCTCACTGGATATTCACATCCCGACCCCACCCCCTGCCCAGAAAACCACAGTGAAAAACTTCTCTAAAGCAAATTTCACACTTCTCAAAACTGAGGTGGAATCCTTCAAAGCCCCGGCCTGTGGAAAATACGGCCCAGACCGCAGAATCCTTTATAAATGCATTCCATGAACACCTTCAGGAATGCATGGATCATGCGATGCCAAATAAAACCAAGACCCAATCCTCCAAAGGCAGACATCCTGTCTGGTGGACCCCAGCCATAAACAAACTATACAATAGAAGGAGGAAGCTACTAAATGATAGAGCAAAATCCCAAAAAGGGAAGGCATCACTGATCAGTATTAGCAAAAATCTATGGGCACACATAAAATTGTCTATGGCCAGCTTCGAGAGAAAAATTGCACAGGACACTAAGGATAATCACAAGGCTTTCTTTAGTTATGTTAGGAACCTGGGTGATAATTCCCAGATATGCTCAGAATTAGTCCAAAATGACAAAAAATACACCGAACCCACAGACATTGCCAACATCCTAGCTGACAGGTTCAGTGCAAACTTCTCCCCACCAAAAGGGCAAATATCTATCCCAGCAGAGTGCTGCCCCCCTGACATCTCAGATGCTCAGGTAAGAGCCGCCCTCTCCAAAGCAAAAAACACAGCATCAATGGGACCAGACGGTGTCCCGGGCTGCATCCTACATGAACTCCAAGAAGAGCTAAACCCAAACATAAAACTACTGTTCAATCTCAGCCTTACTACAGGATATGTGCCCAAAGAGTGGCGTACAGCAACAGTGGTCCCTCTCCATAAAGGTGGTGCCTCAACTGATCCTGGAGACTATCGCCCCATAAGCCTGACTAGCTTGGTCTGCAAAGCTATGGAAAGGATCATCATGGACCTCATAAATAAAGATATTGGGGACCTACAAACACTGGATCCTACCCAGTTCGGCTTTGTTAAGGGCAGATCCTGCCTCTTAAACCTGGTTGATTTCTTTGAAACAGTCACCAAGGCCATTGATGAGGGGCAGGTGGTCCACACAGCCTACCTGGACCTCGCAAAAGCCTTCGATACAATACCCCACTCGGGCATTATAGATAAGCTCACCAGCTTAAATATATACCCCTATGTCACTAGATGGATTGCAAATTGGCTCAAGGACAGAACCCACATGGTTAGAATTGCTGGAGCCATGTCAGACTCCAAACCAGTTACAAGTGGTGTCCCACAAGGCTCAGTCCTGGGACCTCTCTTATTCTGTATATATTTCTCGGAGGTACAGGCCAACATGGAAGGACTGTGGCTGACGAAGTTCGCAGATGACTGCAAACTGGGTGCCATAATCGACTCCCCAGCCGACACAAGCATCCTCCAAAAGGGCCTCATAGAAACAGACAACTGGTGCCAGAGCCATGGCCTCAAGCTAAATGCCAAAAAGTGTATAGTCATCCCCTTTGGCAAAAACAAAGTGCCCACAAATTACCACATAGGTGGTAATCCATTAAATACAGAAGAAGTAATTAGGGACCTGGGGACCCAAGTTGATAGCAATCTCTCATTTGACAACCACGTGGCCAAAGTGGTTAGAAAAACATTTTATATAGCCCACCTAATAATGAAGGGATTCACATCTAGATCAGGGACGCCATCGCCTCTTTACTCATCCCTCATCAGGCCCATAATTGAGTACAATGCCACTTTTGGGATGTACCTTACCAGACACCTGCAGCAACTGGAAAGACCCCAAAAGTACCTCACCAAGAGGATCAAAGGGCTCAAACAGATGCCATATGCTGCCCGGTTAAAGAAACTCCAGCTCTACTCAGTGGCATACCGCCTGTTCAGAGGCGATCTGTGCCTGACGATAAAGCCATGTCCAACCCGGAATTAATGGACATGCTGCACCTCAGAAAATCCAAATCCCATCGAGCCACGCACTCAAGAGACTTGAACCTCAGCACTGAAATAAATAGGACATGCTGGAGGGACAGATTCATAACCCAGAGGCTCCCTTCACTCTGGAATAAAATCCCAGTCCAGGTTAGGCAGAGTCCCTCATTGACTCTCTTCAAGAGGAATCTTGATGAGTGGATGGGAGATCGTAGGTTTACCCCGGGTATCACTTCTGTGTCACTGTTAGACAGAGGCACAGTATACTAACCTCGAAAAAGGGCATAGCAAAATAAATTTAAAATGGGTGGCGAAAGCCAAACACATTCTGGCTAGGCTTATAAATGCCCTAGGGCAGATAGCCTAGTATGAACCTATGAACCTATGAACCTATGAATCACAGTAGCAGCAGTCTAGTAATATACCTGTTATACATACCTGTTATCCCCTTGCACTACGACTTTGGGACTGTAGGGGCTGGTGTACAGCTTCACTCCATATCCAGGACATATGGTGGAAATATATGTACATATACTTATCTAGATAGCCATATATGTGTATATATATATATATATATATATATATATATATATATATATATATATATATAATTACACGTGTACTACATTGAATTACCACTGTCATGGCAACCACCCACTATAAATCCCTACAGCATGTGGGTGTGGTCCCTTTACATTTCCTGTGTGATGGGCATCCTTCCTGTGTGTGGGCATCAGTGATTCAGGCAGCAGGTAGCAATACCTCTTACAGGAGAACCTGCACACTCATGGTGGCCACATATTTGTAGGAGAATCAGGAACTATAGACAGACTGTGGGTAGAGTTGTGTAATGCTTTGCATAGTACTGGTGTTACAGGGTGTATGTGTGTGTGGTACATATTAGTGTACCTTTGAATGCAGTCTGTCTGCATAGCTCACTACTGTAGGCCTAACCTCTTGCTGGACAGAGGTATGCCTATCATGAGTTTTCCGTCCACCACACAGGTCCTGTGTCAGATATTACAATGGCAGTGTGTGTGTTACATGCTATCAGTACATGGCTACATCCATGTCTATATTTAATCTCAATTCCCTGACGAAGGATATGTTGCAGACTATCCTGTAACACCAGAACCTTGCTTACTGTATGGCAACAGTGTTCCACATATGTGCCTGTGTTCCAGCCTCTATCCCTCATCTACATACCAAGCTTTGCACATATGTCATGCTGTTGGGGTTTTTTCTGTAGTGAGCTGTGAGTTTATCACACTGCCATTGCTGCCATTAGTCCACTGCTGTTGCATTCCCCACACATACAGTGGGGCTGGGGCCATATATGTGTGGGCATCACCTACACAACACATGTGTGCCCTTATGCACTGCAGAGGCCAGTGTGTGTAACAGTGGTATATGGGCTTGTATTATTGAGTCTAGGTGGGGAGCACCATAAATAACCTAGGATGTTACAAAATGTGGGGGTATCAGGGGGTGAGCTGCCACAAGGTTTGTGGAGGTACAGTACCATAAACTCCACCTATATTGAAATTACTTACATGACTTGGGGTACTGCAAGCCTACTGCCTCTTGCCATATAGACTGTTCTGTGCATTATGCCTTGTTATGTACCAGGTACAACCCATTTGATCACAAAACATCTTTACCTCCTACGGAGTTAATACAGAGTGTAGATAGAGGCTGTTGAACTACACACCTGCAGTACATACTGTTGATTGTGTGGTACCCTGTGGCCCAGTCTGTCTGCACTATTGTACATTCTGAAGGGCTTGGCCTGAACAGCAACAGTTGTGAACCTTTTCCAGACTACTGTATTAGTGTAACTGTTTCACAGTTGCAGTACTCCATTTATATGATTGTCAGCATTTGAACAGCTATATGATATGGCGTATAGAACTGTTATAGTACACAATTAAAGGATTCCCATTTCTGCAAACCTGTGTGTGGTGTCTTTGCTATGACCTTTCTATGGGTATATGTTGCAGGCAACGATTGACATTATTATGTGTTGCCCATACAGTGTCCAGTTGTTCAGTTGTTAACTCTAGGCATAGTGGCTGTTCCATATTGTGTGCACCTCCTACATATGTATCTTGCTGTAGATATATCTGCGTGTGTATGTGTAGTCACATGTAGATATATATATATATATATATATATATATATATATATATATATATATATATATATATATATATATATATATATATATGTATATGCATATCTGTATCTGCATATATGTGTCTGTGTATCTGTATCTTGGGGAGGTTGATGGCTGCCACATATTACATGTCCTATTGGAGGCAGACTGTACTTGGTAGTGTATTGCAGGGCACATGTGTTTGGCTGTGGAGGGATGCCTATTCGTACAAAACGTATAGTGTGTGGGGCCTCTCAACCCCATTAATGGTGCATGTGGACATAGGTGTATTTGTTAATCTGCAATTTCTATCTACAGATGTATGGCCATATATATCTATATAGATATATTTATCTGCTAGCAGATATATAAGTATATGTGCATAGATAGTGATATATATGTATATAGAGTTAGTAAAACAACACACACATATATATATATATATATATATATATATATATATATATATTTATATGTATATATATAAATATATATATATATATATATATATATATATATATATATATATATATATACATGTATATCTATACATATATGGGTATGTTGTATCAGTTAAGGTTACAATATAGTTACACACATAGACATCTAGATGTTGGTATACATTATCGGTACTGTTGCATGACAGGACTGGCTGATATGTTTCTGAAACATGGAATATTGGTGTATCTGTCATGGCTTAGTGGTGCATCACTTTGGCTATGGTGTGCAGAGTCCTTGGTTTGAGCCTTGCAAGAGCTGTTTAGTTTGTTGCTGGGCAGAACACGGCCCATTGGATAGAGAGTGATTAAGGCACCTTAAAGCAGTTGTAAGCAGGTTTGCGTGGAGCTATGCACTACCTAAACAGGTTAAGCAATTTAGAAGCTAACTAAGTGTATAAAAACGTAACCGGAGGTTAGTAGTGCTTACCGTTGCGCAAAACCGCTTACAACTGCTTTAAAGTGCCTTACTCAGTCTGTATCCAACTGGCTGTGTTTTGCCCAGCAACAAAATAAACAGCTCTTGCAAGGCTCGAAACCAGCACCCTGCAATACCCAAAGTGATTTACCACTAAGCCATGGCAGATATGCATAATCATGTTTTCACATACATATCATCTAGCCCAGGTATACAACACTACAGAGGATGTATTCCACCATGTAGATTTATTAGTGTGTGTGTATATATTCATCTTTAAATGGATATAACATATCTATATATATGTAGATATAGGTATAGAAATATATATATATATATATATATATATATATATATATATATATATATATATATATATGTGTGTGTGTGTGTGTGTGTGTGTGTGTGTGTGTGTGTGTGTGTGTGTGTGTGTGTGTGCCGATAAATTCATATATACATAGATATGCATACATCAATAGATATATATATGTATACATCCACATGTCCACATATATACAGCACTAGGAATACATATATGTCAGCATATATATGGCTCACCTTTCAAAGGTTGAAATCCATGTGTCCAAAATCTGGAAAGTATGTTCTCAGCATTGCACAATCTTGCAATATATGCATAGAATGTGCAATGAGTGAATGTCACTATGCATTCACTCATTGCAGATTAGGCAATTTGGTTGCGGATGTCACTATAGTGGGGATGGGGAATATTTGCCTATCCCCATTGTAGTGCAAACTAGGAGTTAGTGTATCACAGTAAGGGGGTTGTGGGGTCCCAGCCCCCCATACGGGGGGTGCAGGGGGGGCATGCCCCCCAGCATTACGATATGTATTCCAACTTGCAGTTTGAAAGTCAATGAAGGTGCCTTTAGAACTGCTGTGTTTTGAACTGTGGTGCAGTAAGAAATGACGGGTTTGTCCTTTCAGTTTTCAGAAAGGGACGTTTGAAGGAATGATTGTCTCCCTGTCAAAGGTGAACACATATATATCAATATAGGTATATATGGACATACATCTGTAAATGGAACTGGGAACATAACCACAGCATATATGTCCACATGCACCATTGATGGGTCTGAGAGACCCAAACAACATACATCTGGCATGGATAGGTATTTCCTTCCCCAGCCAAACACGTCTGGCCTGAAATACAATACCAACCTTAGCAGATCCCATAAGCAGGACCCTACATGACAAGGGCAGTACATGTTAACAGCACTCCATCCCACCTGTTGGATGTCAGGCTGGCATTACTAACATATCATGCAGTACAGTCAAGTGACATGTCATGCTTGGGAAAAGCCCCTGGGCAGGTGCAGTAGGTAGCTGGGATCCCTCATATGATCCAATAGGCCTACACCTGACAATGGATTCACCATTGTTGGCAGGGATGACCACAAATCCACCATGTCAGCTGGGAACTACCACCTAGTAGCCTGATGACCCTGGTCTGCAGAGACATAGAACATATCAACAATGAACCCGTGGCCAATGTCACTGGTAATCTTAACACATGGGACCCCACCAATGTTGGACTTGTCAAAGGCAGAGAATACAACCTGAACCTGGTATACCCCATTTACCCAATCATGACAGGTGTATATGAGGGTTAGAAGGTGCACAATACCTATGTAGATCATAGCAGGCTTTTGTACACCATCCCACATGTAGGAATGTGTGTAGTTGTTAAGGGATCTACCTCCGTTCACAGAATTTGTTTCCATCAGGACTGCTTGGCACATGCCAACATTCCACAGGTGCCATCCCATGGACATACAGTCCTTCACAGGTCATAGATGTGTTAATGCCCTCCTCCACACTGTTGAGGTGTGCAGCACTACTGGGGTTGCTATAACTCACTGGGTGTGGCTGTTGTGGACACAAAAACCATTATTGCAGTTACTGTTGCATCTATCCCCCCACATAGCTGTCTGTAATACTGTACAGTGTATGTAATCAGGTTGTTAGTTGTTGATTACACCGTTCACAGTAGTTGAGTGCCTCACACCCTCCTAAGGGTAGGGCTATGCCACTGGCATTGGCACACACATGTTACTTAGGTAAGGATTGCAGTAGAGTGGGAGGAGGGACATACACCCTGCTGTTAGCATGTTCAATGTCATCCACATTGCAGACTTCATATATAGCACTGTGTGGTTGTGCCTATCCTGTCTTGGTGGGATTACATGTGCAACAGATGTGTTACCTGCATGGGAACATACCTGCATGTGTACAGTCTTGTACCTGTACTGCATCCAAACCAAAAGCTCTGTGTGTTGTGGCCAGCCATGGCATGTGTACCACCCACTACACTTACTGGTGTCCACTGTAGAAGGCCTGCTGACACCATTAAACCCATCAGCCATGTGGCACATGGACAAACACAACACAATCAGAATAGATACTGGTGACAGCAATACAATATTGTTAATTACAGCTATGATTCATCATGGCTGCACAGCTACACCTTCCAAGATATTAGCATTTCACTTTACTGCTGACAACATGCTACACATCATTCCATTGCTACACTGTTGTACAGTCGCCCTGTGCATCAGCACCATGTTAGCCTGCCCCTGCATCGATGTTATGCATGTCAGGGAGTGACACAGGTATCATCATATGCACAGTGTGTGTTGTTGGTTTGCCAGAGGCTTAAGCCGAGCCATACAATTGACAACATGTGTGTGTGTGGGGGGCTGAGTACTGTTATGGGCCACTGGTGATGTGCGTGAGGTATGTGGTTGCCCTAGGTTCTTTGTTTACGTGTGTGTGTGTCTGCATGCACACAGTTCCTCCATGTGGCTGCCCTCTACAGGGAATTGTGAGACAGCTGCAGACTGTATCTGGCAGGGTTTGCAGTTCACCATCTCTGGCCATGGACACAGGACCTGTGCTTGGCAGGGATGTTACAGGCAGTATTACGTACAAAGCCAGACTGAGTACTGTCCCCCGAGTTTGACAGACGTCCACTGGATCCAGGTCCCTCCTGGGACTGGCTAGGGTCATGTGCACGTGGTCTGCTATGACGGTCTGTGGACAGCACCCCCCCCCCACAGTGCTGGGGCTGGTACTGCCACTACTGGAGCGGCTCTGACTGGTTGGGCATCCACGGCAACCTCCAGCTGCTGGTGTTGCTGGCATACATCCATGTGGCCATTGCAACCGTCCCACCCTGTCCTGACACATGGACAAGACATTGTGGATAAGATCCAATGTCTCACCCCACCACCTATACATGACCTCAGTGTAATTACGGATGGCACTTGCTAGGTCACGGATGCTGTCAATTACAGAAGTGTGATGAGCCCTCTGTGCCCTTAGACCCTGCCTGGTGTACCGTTCCATTCATGCTTGTGCCTCCATGACAGTCTGGAACATGCGTGTGGTTGAAATAGATGTGGTATGTCTGCCAGGGGCATGATGACCAGCAGTGCTCCGACGAGCACCCCCGAACATCTGCCTATGTGATATCCCACCAGACATCTTACTATGGCTGCTGTGTCCTGACACACAGGCCATGGATAGCACACTGTCCTGGCCAATGCCAACCATAGGCTGTCCCTCAGCTAAGGCTAACGGTGATGAGGTATGTAGAGGCAGTGTGACTGTATGCGTAGATGGGGTGGATACGTGTGCGTTGTCAATTGGTGGCCCACCGGCAGCCCCTGATGACCCTTGCTGTGCCTCAACACACCTATCCTCATGGTCACTGTCTGTATCAGTGACATCAGAGTCCCTGCGGGGGTGACCCAGCCCCACCTCGCCACCTGTGAGGGGAAAACAGGGGACAGACTGTAAGAACTGTACATCACAGCTAAACATTACATACACACACATAAACACACACACACACACACACACACACACACACACACACACACACACATGTGTGCAGACATGGCCACACACAGACATGCACACATGCAGTTAACATATATGGCAACCCATACACTTCACTAAACAGCACCTACAGACAGCTCCTGCACCCCCATAACACACACAATAGCAGGCAGTGCAGTACAGTATCACACACAAACCTGTAATTACACACGTCAGCATGCAGGACATGTGACGCCCAACAGCATGGAGTGCAACTGTAGTCAATCCCCATTACCAACATTATACATGGCTGTGATGCATGGATTCTATTAGTAGGTGATGGCCCTCCCCCTGGAACTCACTGCACCCATGTCCACAGCATTGCTGTGCATCTGTTCAGCTCCCTGGTATGTACTGTGCACCATACCTCACAGGTGTACACACCATTGCAGGATGTGTATCTGTGTGTCAGTTGTGTTTCCGCTGCTGCTCACAGCCTTTGTGTGTTTCTGAATCACATGTGGGCACATGTTTAGTGAATGCTGGATGTGTATTAACAGATGTCATCATCAGTGGTGGATGTATAATTAATTGTCTACCATTAGACTGACCACAAACACAATGTACTGTATCTATGGTCAGTGTAGAGACCATTATTGACCAAGATTGAGCCCTGGCTGATGTTGCCTGTAGTACACATAGGTTCATAGGTGAGTACTGGTCTATTGGTCCTGGGGCCTACATAAGGCAAGCCACAGGGGTTCCCAGCTATGCACCACCCATTAATGTTACTCCCATGTGCCCTTGTCAGGCTGTGGCACAGACATACTACACAGGGTGAATTCCCCATTTTCTATCCAATTACCAAGTGTTTCTGTAAAGAGGGTCAATAAGTAGCATTGCCTGACATTTATGGGTAGTCCATTCCAGAGTGTGGGGATTCCCCAGAAGAAGGCCCTATCCCTCCAGTATGTTCTGTGTAATGTGTTGATGAGGTTTAGGACCCTGGAACATGTGTTAGCAGAGGGAGTGAGATGTCTTTATATGTAGCATGTTCAACTGCTCTGTGTATGACATAGTTGTGTATGTTGGGCGGATGTCAGCTGTGCCGTGGCAATGTGCACTAGACTGTAGCCACAGCTGTCTGAGATGGACTGTGTATTGCATGTGTTTGAGGCTGGTAATCCCATTAGTGAGGGGTGTGCTCTGTCAGTCCACATGTACAGCATGCATTATGGGTAGGTGTGTTAGATGTGTACATGGCCTACACCTTAGCTATGACATGCACAGTGAATTGCCAAGCATAACCTTAAACTATACTCACTGGCATCCGGCCACTGCCTTTCTGGTATCCCAGAGGTACCTACATTGAGATGGGATAGAGTTAATTTCAGTGGCCGCAGCTGTGGCATTGCTACAGGGTGGCTGCACTATTACAGTACAACAACAGCTGAAGCCCACAGCACTACAGATTATGCATTACTGCTTATCAGTACAGCACAGCAACAGGCCCCACGTCTCACATATGCATGACCTACCTATACAGATGCATGCACTACAGCAGTCAACTGATATGTCCTGGGACCTTACCTGCATGCTTCATGTCTGGTGTATGTGTAGCACCCACCTCCATGACTGTATACGACTGTAGCTCTTGTGGGCAGGCAGGTGCTACCAGGCTCATGAGCAGCTCCTCCACTCTGGTGAGGGGGGATGGATGTTATGGCCCTCCCTGTTGCAAGGTGGTCACCCCACATGGCAGCTGCATGGCGACGAACTTAGCAGAGCAGGTCACTACAATGGTGGCGGACCTGCTCATATGTACGGCTGTGCATCCCCACCTCATTCATCCTGCAGACCACATCATTCCACATGGCTGTTCTCTCCTGCTGGTTCAAGCTTGTCCGTTTGAACAACAGCTGGTAGTTGTGAATAATGCTGGTGATTACAATTTCCTGCTCAGTGGCAAGTGTAAGCGGGATTCCTCAGGTGTGTCATACTCCCTGAAAGACATAATGATGGAAATATGTCTTAGCAACTCATATGTCAAGTTTACCATAATACAATACACGTATTGGTCTCCCGCCACCATATTAGCTCCAACATAATGTTCGCACAATGCTAGCGGCATGTGTCCGGTATGTGTACCATTGGGTCATAGATTGTATTGTACTTTCTGCTATGTGTTTATAGACATGCTCCCTGTGGGGATACTAGAGTTGCTGGGCTGTTACAGGATATTTCACCTCCATGCCATTGTCACTGCCACTATGTTTCCACATATGCATGTGGTAGGCCTGCTATGTGATTGCTACACATGTGATATTGGGGATATCTATGCATGCTATTGGACATGTTCTGGGATTGTGTGGACTATTACAGCCCACATATGTTCCATGACAGTTACACACCAGTATGTGTAGGGGGTATCTGCCAGCAGGAACACCACACCAACCTAATGTGCAAATGTTACCAGTCCACATCACATCCGTGACCCACCATTGAATCTCATTATCTACTGTTCCAACACTACCTTCATGTGGAACCACCTCAGGGGATGGCGTCCCCCCCATGGAGCATACACAGACATATGTCTGTCACCCAGTTAGGTAGGCAGTCTTGTGCATCGGGAGTTTCTCAGAGATATGGGGTATGTGCTACATCACCTGGAAGCATGCAGTACACATACACAAGGTTCGACATGCATGTCCCTCCTGCCGAGCACACAGCCCATGTACCTTTATGTCCATGTAGATGCTGTTGTGACTGTCCATGGGGCACCATGTTCCCTTTTATCCCATGTGGCAGCTCAATGGCCTCCACATTCCAAATGTAACTACCCGTCCACAGTGTTTAACCACCACGTGTCATATACCAGCCCTATATGCTGTCTTGTTTGTCACCCAACCTACATACCAATATGTGCCTAATACTCTTCACCAACATATATATCCCACCGTCTCATACAATTGCGATGTATTCCCAACATGGGTTACACACCACACTCCACACTCGATCTTGCAGCCATGTACTGGTGTGTAGGTATGTTGTGTATTGCTGTGTGATGTTCTCTCACACATGTCATGGATATATTATATTGAAACTATATATTGATCTATACATAGATGAGGGCAAGGTAGTCCACACAGCCTACCTGGACCTCGCAAAAGCCTTCGACACAATATCCCACTCGGGCATCATAAATAAGCTTACCAGCTTAAATATCAACTCCTATATCACAAGATGGGTTGCAAACTGGCTCAGAGATAGAACCGACATGGTCAGAATCGCAGGTGCCATGTCCAAATCCAAACCAGTTACAAGTGGCGTCCCACTGGGCTCAGTTCTGGGACCTCTCTTGTTCGGTATATACTTCTCTGAGGTTCAGGCTAACACGGGGGGATTATGGCTGACAAAGTTCGCAGATGACTGCAAACTGGGGGCCATAATCGAATCTCCAGCTGACACAAGCATCCTCCAAAAGGGTCTCACAGAGACGGATGCTTGGTGCCAGTGCCACAGCCTCAGGATTAATGCTAAAAAGTGCATAGTCATCCCCTTTGGGAAAAACAAGGTGCCCACAAATTACCACATAGGTGGTAATCCATTAAGTACGGAAGAAATAATTAGTGATTTGGGGACCAACGTAGATAGTAATCTCTCCTTTGATAATCACATTGCCAAAGTGGTTAGAAAGACCTTCTATATAGCCCACCTTATCACGAAAGGGTTCGCATCTAGATCAAGAGAGGTAATCGTGCCCCTCTACTCGTCACTCATCAGGCCCATAATTGAATACAATGCCCCTTTTGGGATGTACCTTACCTGACACTTGCAGCAACTGGAGAGACCCCAAAAGTACCTCACCAAGAGGATCATGGGCTACAAACAGATGTCCTATGCAGCTCGACTAAAGAAACTCCAGCTCTACTCAGTTGCTTACTGCCTACTCAGAGGTTATCTATGCCTGACGTACAAAGCCATGTCAAACCCAGAATTAATGGACATGCTCCACCTCAAAAAATCCAAGTCCCTTAGAGCTACACGCTCCAGGGACCTAAACCTCAGCACAAAAATAAATAGGACATGCTGGAGGGACAGATTCATTTCCCAGAGGCTCCCCTCACTCTGGAATAGAATCCCAATTCATGTTAGACATAGCCCCTCACTGACCCTCTTCAAGCGAAATTTGGACGCGTGGATGGGAAATCGCAAATTCACCCCTGGGATCTCTCCTGTGTCCCTGCTAGACAGAGGCACAGTAAACTAATGTTAAAAGGGTACCTTTTGTGACCTACTTTACAGAGGCACAGTAAGCTAATCTAATAGAGAGGCGGAAGCCAAATACACTCTGGCTAGGCTTATAAATGCCGTAGGGCAGATAGCCTAGTATCTACCTATGAAATATATATATATATATATATATATATATATATATATATATATATATATATATATATGTGCATATATAATTTTGTGTTGTTTATATACCTATATAAATGTATAACTGTCCGTGTTCTGTAAGCATACACAGCTGTGAATATGTATCACACATATATGTATCTGTATGTGGGGTGCATACGAACATCTGGACCACTCTCATGTACCCGCTTTACCTCACAGCTGAACTGTTCTGCCTTGCTGCAACACAGACAGGTGTCACATGTGAACACAGACTAACATTAGGGGGGTATATATGGTGACAAACTTTAGATAAGCATATTATACTGCTATGGCAGTTGGGAATGCTATGCTACACTTTAACATGACTGTCTTGCAGGTGGTGTGGTCTCTCCCCCATGTGTCTATCATGGCAGTATTAATACCCCCACCAGCCGTTGGCCACAGTAATTTACATAACACAGATATCATGGGTCACATCTTTGCCATTCAATGCTGGTCTGCACATTTGACAGGTATGTCCCACTGCCCACAGGGACTGACACTACTGTCCAGTGCAGTTGTTGAGCAGAACATCATTACAGGAACAAGTACTGATGGCACATATACATCATTTCACAGTATACATCTTATTATTCTATGCCATATACTACATGCCAGTAAATGCATATCTGTTTCACATACCTGTTATGTTTTTTTCTGCTGTAACACAACACTGAGCTTTGTGACCTTTCTTGAAAGTTTGGTGTCTCACTCTCTCTCTCTCTCTTAGCTGCACATGATTTGGTGGTGGCCTCTGCACTAGTCACTGTCCACCTGTTGCTAACTGCATGCAGCCTGCTGTGTAGTCCTTCAGATAACCACTGTCATGGCAACCCTGTACTATAAATTGCTGGCTTCTGTGGGCATTGCCCCTTCTCCTTTACAGTATGGATGACATCCTTCCTGTTTATGGACATCGGTGTTACAGACAGCAGGTAGCAATACCTCTTACAGCAGAATCTGCAGACACAGGCCAAATCCACAATTGGGTAAGGTTCCAGACGTACAGACAGCGTGAGTAGTGTTGTGTGCAATGTATCTTGTTGTTCTTACAGGGTTTCTGTGTACATGGTACTTTTTCATGGAATCTTGTTTGTCTGCATAGCTCTCAACTGTGAGCCTATCCATCTGATACCAGGGGGATTGGCTGTTAGGTTTTGTCTGTGCACCGCACAGGTATTATCCCAGATATATCTGTGGCATTCTGTCTGTTGAGTGATATCAGTACATGGCTACATCCATTTGTATTTCAAAGTCATATCCCTGCATAAGGGTATGCTCCATCGAATCCTGTAACACCAGCAATGTCCAGGGTGTGTAACAGCAGTAATGCAAATATGGCCCTATGTTCCTGCCTCTGTCCTCCACATATATGCCAGTCTTTGTCCTGCTGTGATACAAGAAGGGTTGTTAGGTAATGGCCTATCATTATTTACTGCTAGTATTACTGCTATCATCCCAGTCATGTCATGGACTCCCACACCAACTGTTGGGCCAAGTCCATATATATGGGGGCAACAGCTGGAGAACACATATGTGCCCTTGTACATTCCAGAGGGATATAACTGTTATGACGAGGGTCATTCAGTGTGATAGCGAGATGTTAGGTTAAGCAATGTTATGTACAAGATACTGTGACATTAACATAAGTGCTACTTTTCCTCCTAGGGCTTGACTACAGGGTGCAATTGGAGGCTGCTGAACTACATCTGTAATTGTTGAGTGTTACGTATCCTGAAGGCAAATCCTGTTTCTACTGTTGTACTAATTGAAGGCCTTGGCCTGGACAGCATAGTATGGTATATATACACATTGCTTGCATCTACTGTTTTGTGTGGGCCTTGCATTCATGACTGATTACATATTTCTAACCTTATGTGGTTTCAGTACTGGCATACATTATTGTATACTACACGAATAAAGGTTATCTGTGTATGCATACCTGTGTGTCGTGTCATGTCCTTTGAATTGTGGGTGGGTAAATGTTTAATGTCAGTATTCTCATTTGTCGGAATGGTTACCACACTACACATTTCACAGGTGCCAGATGAAGGGCTTGTGGCTGATGGATATACTTTGCACACAGTACTTCCACACTACTTCTACATATGTATGGCTACTGATACCTTTTGTGTGTGTATATGTGTATGTACCTATATATATCTCGTATGGCTATATCTATATATATGTATCTATAGATATGTACATCTGTATATAGCAATATATATATATATATATATATATATATATATATATATATATACATATGAACATATGTATGCATCTATATACAACTGATGTTATATGATTATTTGTGAGTCATACATTAATATATATATATATATATATATATATATATATATATATATATATATATATACGTATAGTTGTCTATCTGTCTACATTTACAGATATATATCTGTCCATATGTCCATGCAAGTTCGGCTCATATTTCAGCCTGTTCCTCATTCACTTGGCAATTGTCATGGATGATCGCAGTATTGAAGTCAGTAACTAGTGGCAACACTTTTGTGTTTCAGACTTCATCTCCTTCTACATATGTGTTCTAATACATATAACTGTGTAACTAGCAACATTTTAAGTGTATCAGAGCATTAGTTGACATATATCTCTATTTGTACCCACAGTGTGGCATACTTTGTCCAGTCTTCTTGCATTAACAGGTTATGTGGTGTGATAATAATACATTTCCTCTACTGTTCATAGGTTCATAGGTTCATACTAGGCTATCTGCCCTAGGGCATTTATAAGCCTAGCCAGAGTGTGTTTGGCTTTCGCCACCCATTTTAAATTAATTTTGCTATGCCCTTTTTTGAGGTTAGTATACTGTGCCTCTGTCTAACAGTGACACAGAAGTGATACCCGGGGTAAACCTACGATCTCCCATCCACTCATCAGGATTCCTCTTGAAGAGAGTCAATGAGGGACTCTGCCTAACCTGGACTGGGATTTTATTCCAGAGTGAAGGGAGCCTCTGGGTTATGAATCTGTCCCTCCAGCATGTCCTATTTATTTCAGTGCTGAGGTTCAAGTCTCTCGAGCGTGTAGCTCGATGGGATTTGGATTTTCTGAGGTGCAGCATGTCCATTAATTCCGGGTTGGACATGGCTTTATACGTCAGGCACAGATTGCCTCTGAGCAGGCGGTATGCCACTGAGTAGAGATGGAGTTTCTTTAACCGGGCAGCATATGGCATCTGTTTGAGCCCTATGATCCTCTTGGTAAGGTACTTTTGGGGTCTTTCCAGTTGCTGCAGGTGTCTGGTAAGGTACATCCCGAAAGGGGCATTGTACTCAATTATGGGCCTGATGAGGGATGAGTAAAGAGGCACAATGACCTCCCCTGATCTAGATGTGAATCCCTTCATTATTAGGTGGGCTATATAAAATGTTTTTCTAACCACTTTGGCTACGTGGTTGTCAAATGAGAGATTGCTATCATCTTGGGTCCCCAGGTCCCTAATTACTTCTTCTGTACTTAATGGATTACCACCTATGTGGTAATTTGTGGGCACTTTGTTTTTGCCAGAGGGGATGACTATACACTTTTTGGCATTTAGCTTGAGGCCATGGCTCTGGCACCAGTTGTCTGTTTCTATGAGGCCCTTTTGGAGGATGCTTGTGTCAGCTGAAGAGTCGATTATGGCGCCCAGTTTGCAGTCATCTGTGAACTTAGTCAGCCACAGTCCTTCCGTGTTGGCCTGTACTGATTGTGCTGCATGATATGTTTGTGAAAACTTCAAGTTGTGCAGATCAGCCATGGTGTAGTGGTAAATCACTTTGTGTATGGAATGCAAGGTCCTGAGTTTGAACCTTGGTGAGGCAGTTTATTTTGTTGCTGGGCAGAACAAGAGACATTGGCTACAGAGTGATTAAAGCACTTTTAAGCAGTTGTAAGCAGGTTTGCGTGGGTTTGCACAATGGTAAGCACTGCCAACCTCCGCTTATGTTTTTTTACAGTCAGTTAGCTTCAAATCTCTCAACCTGTGTAGGCATAGCTTACCCCCATGCAAACCCACACAAACCCGCTTACCACTGCTTAACAGTGCTTACTGCCGCTTACCCCCATGCTAATTCCTTTAAAAGAAAATAAAAAGAGGTTGATAGGACAGTGGTGAAAAATGGGGCACAAAGAGGGAAAGACAGTAGGGAAAAAGCTAGGCATGTGCAGGAAGGGTATAGGAAAGGTCCATAGCGGCCCATTTCTTCTACAGCAACAGTTGTGCATATACACTATATTTGCAGGTACATGTGGACCTTCAAACCCCTGAGACAGGGGTGAGGACAACATATATTCATTGTGATGGCAATTAGACCAGATTACATGTGCCCAGTGGACACTTGTGTGAAATCGACAGTTATGTATGGGGTGAGATTTTTTTGTGGGAACAGATTGCCCTTTTTTTTTCAGGTGAGAGTGGGATGTTTGGGAGGGGTAATAGGTATATTTCGGGAAGTAGGTTGGGTAGGTTTACAGACAAGACACACAAGATGCATACAGGGCAGGTATATGTCTCATGTGAGGGGTAAATACCTTGGATGGGGAGGGGTGTTTGGAAGTCGCAAGCCCATGAGCCCCAACTGGAAACAGTAGGACTGAGGTCCCCACCCATGGGCAGTCACCACTGCACCTTCATGGCCCTGAAGTTGACTGTGCTGGGGGCTGTTTAGGAGGGCAGGCTTACCCTCTAATAGCACCACTTGGACCTCAAGCTGGCGCAGCCGGTCTTGATACTCCAGATCGAGCTCCTTATGCACCACGGCCTGGACCTGTTGGCGGGTAGCAGGTTCCCCTCCGCGCCCACTCTGAGGGGGGTGAGCCCCATCCCCTGCAGCGGTTCCACCCAAAGGTGCCACAGGGCCCATGGAGGAGGAGGTCCCAGGCTGGGCCCCAGCTGTGCTGGTGCTCGGTGTCATGGCCAGCTGAGGTGGGACAGGTGGGTCAGCTGGGACTGGCCTTCCCATACAAGCTGTGTTGTCACAGGTTTATGGCAGATATGGGTTAGTAACAGTCAACAGCATTCAGAATTAGTTATAACAGCATGCACAGGTATTCCCATTAACCCAAACACACCAGAATTAACACAGTTGCAGAGCAAGCAGAACACATGCATATGTGGAACAACAGTGGCCATTGCAGGAGCATGCAGGTTTCATTGATGGCAACAGGCCACCAATATGGGTGTATATTCACATGGCACATGCATAGGAACAAATGTGAATATTTATAAACCATTAGGACATATGTCCCAACAAATGTTTGGAGTGTACACATACCAGTTGAGGAGTGTCATTGGGTTATTATGCACATATGGTAGGGTTGAGAGATAGAGTTCAATTAACAACTAATATATCCTTGTAGTTTTCACAACATTCTTAGTCACTGCAGTGGTCTTTCCCTTACATGTATTTTTACACTACACAATGGCCTTATATTGTACACTGGTATGTTTATAAATTATTATATACATGACCTGTGTCTTACATACAGACGTGACTGGCTGCAGGTGTTAATGCAACATATGTTGAGAATTGCTGCCATACACTTTGGGTGAGGTGCTAGAATGACATGTTTGTTTCCATATACATTCTCTGTCTATTTACATGTTTGAGTATCAGTTATACATCATTGACAGCTGCCTACAATTCTTGGATCATCACACTGGATTTTCAGGGGAACAGGGTACCAAGCTGTTGATATGGGCCATGTATCTGGACATGCTGGACGGATTGGAACAGTTGTGGGGTATGACTATGCATACAACTTACAATTTGAACATTCTAGCAAATTCTGTACTGTTGATGGGTGTAAGAATGCATACAGCTTTCTATCTGAGCATTGTATCAAAATCTGTACAATTGTGGGGTATGATTATACATACAACTTAGTAGCACTCCCAGGATTCAAACCCCTGCTGTGTGTGACAAAATATTATAGCTAAAATCCCAGTACACTGTGCTATCAAGAAAATGATGTAAAGCTTTCAACTGTTTTCTATCTAAGTCTCCCTGTCTTGTACAGTATAACTGACCCCTTGGCACTTCCAACATTGTTATGCAGGACTTCATGCCCGTTTTATCTGCATACCACAGTGTGGGTGACATTGCTTAAGATACAGCAGTAGTATTTATAGTATGGAACAGATCGCCAACATATGAGAGAAGAGTAAACAGAAGCACTCCAGGGGTTATACCTTTATTCACAGACTATTACACATTTATTTCAACTGGTACAACACTTTCTAAGACTCTTATATTTATTTATGACAGCACATGCAGACTGATCACTAATCTGTCTCACGTTGCAACCTTTGCAGCCTAGCATCATGGGCTTGCTGGTTCGCAGCCCGCTCATCTGCAGCTGTCAGAGAAATGCAGTGATATTTAGCCATACCTATCTATAGTATACACAAGCAAGGCAATTATTTACTACTTAGTAGAATGAGTACTTACTCAGTACTGGGGCACTGGGCATCTGCCGAGACTCCTGGATCCACTGTTCCAGTACATCCCCCCTCCACTGCTTCAGGTCTGCATGGTGGTGCCTGACCTGCTCACCAGTCCGGGGGATACCTGTGGCACTGGTGAGGTCATGGGCGAGACTGTCCCAGGCCTCCATTTTATACTGAGATCCCTGATACTGGCCCTGCAGTAGTCTCTGATCATGGTGTTTTACCAGGAGCCATACCATGATTTTTGTCTCCTGGATGCCACAGCGCTGCGCTCTAAATTCAGTGTCTTCACCTACACCAGCCATTCAGCCTGTAGTAGGAAGCTACAACCAGTTATCGGTAGTATTCCCACCTGTTGGGGTTTAAATACAGCCATTTTCCCACACTTCCCCGTGATTGGCCAGTTTTGAAAAGACTAAGTTATGGGCAGACCTGCTTACATGAGGTTGGCACTGCTTAAAAAGGTATACCACTAGGGAGATTGAATTGACTTCCCCACACATTGCTTACACTTACTAACTTGAGCTGTGCTGTGGTTAGCATTGCTTAATAGTTTATTAGCACTATATTTGCCATTTGGCAATGATTTATTCTTCATTACAGGTTATATATCTGTCTAGTATCCATGATTCATGTCTACATACACTGTATGGGGACTTTGGGACTTCTACACTTTATTACAATAACACCTTAAATCTATGATTACTGTAGTACTCCAGTTGACATATTTATGTTCTGTGGCAGGTTTTCCAACATCACACTGTACATAGATTCAGTTTACATGTTTGGTTTGATTTTCCTGTGGTGAGGAATAGTTTGTTGATACCTTATTCATATCTATTGCTATGATGGCTTGGTGGTTAACTACTGTGACTATAGTGTGCAGGATTCTGAGTTTGAGCTTTGCAGAGGCAGTTAGTTGTTTGCTAGGCAGAACAAGGGCCATTAGATACATTGTGATTAAGGTACTTTTGAGCAGTTGTAAGCGGGTCTGCATGGGGTTAAGCACTGCCTACACAGGTTAAGCAATTTAGAGGCTTACTGGGTGTAGGACACTGTAACTGGAAATTAGCAGTGCTTACCTTCACGCACACCCACACACACGGCCTTAAACTCGCTTACTAGTGCTGACATATGCTTACTACTGCTTCTTGCTGCTTGACCTAACTACTGCTTTATGCATAATGATACTGACACCTCACATGTGCATTTCCTGCAGTACTCTAGGTTTTATATATATATATATATATATATATATATATATATATATATATGTTATTCCATGGGTTAAACATACATATTACTCGTAACGTGCTTTGCCATGAGAAATGGTATGTCTCAGTTACCTTCCTGTTCCCCCCACTCCTTTCTCATTTACATCCATGGGGGCGGTCCAAATAGAATGAGTCCGTCCAACCTCGGCATGCCTCAGCCCATAATGTCTTACCCACCATTCCCTCCACCCCCCCCTCCTCCACATCAATCATCCTTCCTATGGGTTCCATCCGAATCTCACCACACCACTACACATTGCCCACTCTCCACTTCTCTGGACCCATCATGTAAGTTGTCTCACCCCATGGATCTTCAGGGTTCCCACACATTCAGTCCTCGAACATGCATATCCTTCTTTGCTTACCTGTAAGGCATGGTATGTTACAGCGAGGACTCTTTTTAGCAGGGACAAACATGTGTTTGTTTAAGTTTAGACTTTGCAGGCTGACACTGTTTCTCCCACTGGAAGTATCCTGCCAGTAGTCTGGATAGCAGTGCTGTGCTATGCTTAGCGGTGCTTAATATTTGATTTGCATGATATTTGCCTTTTGGCATTGATGTCTTCTTCATTACATGTTATATATATGTCTTGTATCCTTGACTCATGTGTACGTATGCTGTATGGGGTCCTGGGAACTTCAACACTTTATTGCAATAACACCTCACATCTGGCCTTACTGCAGTACTCCAGTTCACATATTTATGTTATGTAGCAGGTTATACCACTTCACACTGTACATAGATTCAGTTCACATGTTTGGTTTGATTTTCCTGTGGTGAGAATTAGTTTGCTGATACCTCATGCATATCTGTTGCTGTGATGGCTTAGTGGTTAACTACTGTGACTATAGTGTACAGAGTCCTGAGTTTAAGTCTTGCAGAGGCAGTTTATTTTGTTGCTGGACAGAACATGGGCTGTTGGATCCAGAGTGATTAAGGGTCTTTAAAGCAGTTGTAAGTGGGTTTGCACGGGTTTGTGTGACAGTAAGCACTGCTAACCTCCAGTTACAGTTTCTCTCACTCAGTTAGCTTTTAATTGCTTAATATGTGTAGGCAATGCTTACCCCTGCACAAATGCATTTAGACTGCTTATTTGTGCTTAAACTTGTTTACTAGTGCCTTATTCATTATGACACTGACACTGACACTTCACATGTGCATTTCATGCAGTACGACAGTTCACATTTAAATGTTATTATGTAGGTTATATGGCAAAAAGAGGTAGAAATATGTTCATATACAGATTTTACATGGAAAGTGATATGTGCTGCATTGGGACTCGAACCAGGAATGTTTGTTTGTTTGGTGGATGCTCTAACCACTACACTATTGCTATGTTGCTTCTTTGCATATATATTCCTTGTTATCCTCTTCAGCCTTTTCAGCTGCTTTAACCGTAGCTAAGTGATGGGCAAACACACACACCTATGGGAAGCTGTACTCAGGGTTTTAAAAAAAATGAATACAAGGGTTTCTTTGTTGTATTTCAATGTACTGTTGCTGTTGAACACATGGGGACTGTAGGTGGGGATATGTGAACACCTATGAGCGGTCTCACTCATTTATTTACACTTTCTTCTGTTCTACTTTGCAGGGGCATGTTTATTCTGAGAGCTCTGCTCTCAGACACACCCCCTGCCCTCGTCCATGCTCAGTGTAGGATTTGGAGCTCAGGCAGCGTGCCTTCATTAATATGCATGACGTGCTGCTGTCCTCCTCTTAAACTGCCGCTTACATGCAGGACGAGTTTAGTCTTGCATGGCAGATTAGTAAATCCGAAGGAGTATTTTTCAGATCTACAGGAACACTCACAGAAGATCAAAGTTTTAGCTCTAGACCAACCCCCCAAGCAAAGTGAATGCTCATTTCATTAATTTTTAGGGAATATAATGAACCAATACCCCCCCCCCCCAAAAATGCCTTAAGCATACACCTTCAAATGTATTATTCCATTCTTTCCTTTCTTAACATTACTGCATTATTTAATATATAGCTTATGGGATGATTATTGTTCATTTTGTAGAAAAAAGAGTGAATGATGTAAAGTAGAAACAAAGCCAGTAAACAGGAAAAAACTGCATACTGTGTGTACTGAGCAGAAGATGGCAGTAAAAAATACCTTTGTAGTCCATCAAGGGTTCTCCTCACAAAATATATACCAAAGTTTATAGTATAAAAAAACACACAGAAGATGAAGAGCCAGCACTATAGCTTGAAACCCTTTCATGTAACTTTTAAAGGGATAAGTCGTGTTAAAAAAGCAACTAACATTATTAATATTTCCTGTGATATTAAATACAAAAATATCTAAAACAACAGTGTTTAAAACTTTTTATTTAACATTTGTTGACTGGGAAAGTCCGACTAGCCTCCACAGAGCCTATTTTCAGCGGTGGCCTGGGGAGAAACACCCCAGTCACATGTCTTTAGAACGTGGGAGGAAACCCATGCAAATGCAGGGAGAACATGCATACTCTGCACAGAAGGCAACCTAGTTGCGAATTGAACCAGAGAACCTCTTGTCGTGAGGTGACAACATTAACCACTGCACCACTGCGCCACCCAAAAAAAAATATAATATATTTGAATGTCTAGGATTATTCAACACTTTTGCCAAGAAGCTCAGGCTGGGCTAATCTCACAGATATAAGTATGTTAGGCAGCACTTTAGAAATATGCAAGCTGAATCTGTGCAAAACTGGTATGCATAATGGATTGTTTCTCTTTCAACAGTTGCAAAAGAGAAGACTTACAATGTCCAGTTTCACACAGGGCACCTGGCCAGGATGAGGTGAGTGTGTGGTAAGTAGGGAAACTTCAAAGTAATAACTTAATGCATAACGTAATCGTATAATAAATTAGTTACAGAATTTGCAGTCTAACAGTCAGGTACAACATACCTGGGACATGTAACATGTTTAGTAATGTGTCAATGCCTACCTGTAATGGTAAAGCAGGTTACATCAGGTAAACATGCAGTACTGTGTAGTATAGATTCCAAACATCCGTTAATGTTGGTGTCTACCAATATTAAGAGTCACTGTTCTAGTCTGCTCATTGTCTGAAATATGCCGTAGGTTGAACTCAATTATTGGAAAAGGTATACAGGTTCTTTATTAGATGTCTTACACAGCTATCCATGTCTACATGCCAGACTTGAAGCAACAATAATCGATAAATTCTAAAGAGTGATGGCGCTTTGATAAGTAATCTTTTCAAACTGGTGTTCAGTATTCTTGTATTCACTACATGTGTCTTCTAATCTGACACCAGTCAACTGTTAAATGTACATCAATAAAGAATGCAACAAAAATGGTCTTGAATAAATGTAGTGCAATAACCAGAGTAAGATTCAGGCCTCTCTTCTGCTCATTTTGGCTAAAATAATGATGTATATTCCACCCAGGCAATGAGCCTTCCACGGTGGTGCAGCGGTAGCGTTGTTGCCTCACAGCAAGAGGTTCTCCCATTCGATTCTCGGTTGGAGTGCGGAAAGTGCTTTCTGTGTGGCGTTTGCATGTCCTCCCTGCACTTGGGTGGGTGTTTAAAAGACATGCGTAAATGGGTGTGCCTTCGTTGAAGGTTGGACAACAAGCTGGCACCTCAGCGTTCGTGCAAATCTACTGCCAATCATTAGCGGACCAGAGTTCTGCTGTGGTGACACCTAACCGGGAAAAGCCAAAAGACAGCAACATTCCACCCAGGCAATGAACATGGTATATGGGTAAGGTAAATGAAGTCCTGGACTGCTATCCATGTGTCTAAATGCCAGATTTAAAGGAACATTATCAATACAATTTACAACAGGATTGTGCTTTGATAAGTAATCTTTCAAATAAGTTGTCATTATTTCAGTATTCACTGCATGTGTGTTCCATTCAGACACCAGTCAACTGTTACATATTAACTAATAAATAGTGCACCAACAAATGTCAGACATAAGTGTAGTACAATACCCAGATTAAGGTTCAAGTTTGAGTTCTGATACTTTTCCCAAAATATGCTGTAGATAGCACACAGTGAATGAACAGGGTATAGGCCAACAGGTGACCTCAACAGCCATACAAGTTTGTAACCAACAGATTTCATGTGACATCAATCAGAGTGTAGAAGGAGATGGTGCTTTAATAACTACTGTAGGCAACTAAAGTGCTCATTATGCATGTGCTCACTGCATTTGGTTTTCAGTGTGATACCACACACAGCTATGCTTTTGTGTAAATGTAGGATTTCACATAAAATGTTGCAAGAACCATCTTAAAGGTGCTAGTGTTTTGAGAATTCATTATATTGAAATAAAGTGCACATAATTCCTGCAGTCACTGCTTGTGGGTTCTAATCCCATGTCAGCCAGCTGACAAATAACCAGCTGTCTAGTGTACTTAGTGTTCACAAACATACCTCTCAACTGTTATGCTTTTGCAGAATGTAATGACTGGCCCTTGGTTAGCAGATATGTGACATTACCTGGAGTGCAATTTCTTGGCAAATCCATTTACAGAACACCTTGGTAGTAATGTATGAACACAATATGTAAAATAGTTCCCTGTAGTTGTGCCTGTGTACCAGCATTTGTTAGTGCTTGGCCCATATTGTCCCATGCTAACAGGTTAAGAGGTATGTACATTCCACATAATTTATACAAGAACTGTAGTTGCTGTACTCACAATTGACAGTGCACATCTGTAGAAGTATGTATCACTAGTCTGTACACTCAGTAATGTTATCTGTGAGGTTATTGATGGTATGTTTTTCTCTCTATCTCCCCATCCCTTATGTTCTTTAATGTATTAATGTTATTTATTATTAAGATTTGATATTAATATATTATTTTTAACTAACTGTTATGTTGGCCTTATATATTATTTTCATACTGGTTTGCTGTTAACATACTTACCTTTATGTTATTTATTGCTGTGTTCCTCATAATATACCTTAATATGTATTTTGATTAATCAATATTATCTTCCATTATGCTAATACTAACATTTGTTTGGTTGTTTCTTATCCCTTTCTGGGAGTGGAGGAGTAGGGGGTGATTTTGTCATCCATCATAAACTGCCAGGTATGGTGCGTGGGTTGCTGTGCCAAACTGTTGGTGCATGCCTACACCAAATGGAGAGCATGCTGTCCATCCAGGTTGGGCAGCCTCACCCATTACACCAGTCGGAGCATTGCTGACAGTCCCATGGGTGAGGACTTGAGTGACACTGGGACCATGTGGATGCTTATGGGACTGGGATTCCACAACACTCTCCCCATCCAAGGTGTTCACCCCCCTCTTATGTCATACACCAACCCTGTCTGCTGTCTTGTCTGTCTGCAAAATCTTCCTCATCTTCCCAACTTACCTCCCCCACACATATCTATGTGCCTTCCCCCAACATCCCACTCTCACCTTAAAAAAAATGGGTACCTGTCCTAAAAATATATATATTCATATATATATATATATATATATATATATATATATATATATATATATATTTTTTTTTTATATATATATATATATATATATATATATATATATATATATATATATATATATATATATATATATATATATATACATCATCCCATACAAAGCTCTCCATTTCACACATGTGTCTGGACACACTTAATTTGGTCCAAGTGGCTTGACAATGGACTTATGTTGTCATCACCCCTCTCTGTGGGTGATAGTCCAAATTCAGCTAAAAACTCTGTGAAAGTGCACAGTTATTGCTGTTCAAGAAATGGATATCTATGGTTCTACCTACACCCTTCCTGTACATCCCTACCTACCTTTCACTATGTTTCCCTCCCTGTTTGCACCCCATTTCACCACTGTCCTATCTCCTCATTTTTCTTTTCTTTAAAGATTTTTTTGTGACACTGCCCACCATGCCACATTGCTTAGCTATGCTAAATATTGCTACATTGACATATGCTTTTGGACAATATTAATCACATTCAAAAAAGTACACCTGGATCCTAATTTTGGCCCAGGACCATCGCACCTGCAGAACAGTGGATTATCCCACCAAGCGACACAGCTGCTAATAAATGCAAGTGTTTTATTCAAAATATACTAATGCTCAAGTTTCCTTCATTAAGCATATTTAAGAGCTGCTGCTCCTCCCGCCACACTGTGCAAATCAGCTAAGAGATTAATAGAAAAATAGTACTGTAATTGGCACTCTAGTACAGAAATACATCACTATAAAGGCAACACATAAGCTTAGACATAAGTGAGGTATGTAATAGCAGGCAATCCTGCAATTTTATCTACAACATGTAAAAACACACTTGATAAAACATTAATGCAAAATGGGGTTTTAACTGGGACTCTGATATATAGTTGCAGTACTCTAAAGTCATACACATAGGTTCATAGGTTCATAGGTAGATACTAGGCTATCTGCCCCAGGGCATTTACAAGCCCAGACAGAGTGTGTTTGGCTTTCCCCACCCTTTTAGATTTGATGACTGTGCCCCAGTATAGTAGGTCACAGAAGAAAGCCTATTTAAGGTTAGTTTAAAGTGCCCCTGTCTAGCACTGACACAGAGGAGATCCCAGGGGTAAATCTACGGTCTCCCATCCAATCGTCAAGATTCTTCTTGAAGAGGGTCATTGAGGGGCTCTGCCTAACATGGATTGGGATTTTGTTCTAGAGTGAGGGGAGCCTCTGTATGTAAGTGCTTTAACAGCAGATAACTGTGGGAAGACAACTACAGCATTTAGAAATGCACCTGTACGCCCAGCGACTCTGTAGCTCAGTCTGTAAAATACATTGAGAACATTGCTTTTTTTTTTTTTTTTTTTTGGTACACATGGTCCTGGGTTCAATTACAGCTGGGTCTATCAATGAAAATACATGTATGTGAACATCAATATTATAAATTGTGATATGTATGTCTGTCTCATCACCTATTTATCCAACCAATGGAGTACAATTGGAATCATCTAAATAACAGAGGACAAAGGCCTACATATAGGACCGCTTTCAACTAGTCCTACTACAACACTAAAAAATGCAGAGAATGTCAGGTAATGCAGTAGCCTGAATTCCCAGAGGATGTTGAATTGTGTACTGAAATTTTGGCCCAGATATATATATATATATATATATATATATATATATATATATATATATATATATATATAGAGAGAGAGAGAGAGAGAGTTTGAGCTAGATGCATGGGTTACCAGCACACACTTAACAGGGGACTACCATGACATAACACGTGACTTGGCAATTGTCCAACTGTGAGACATCATGGTTAATGTACTCCTACCTTTTTTCTGAGACACACCAAGCATTTTGCCTTGCATTGTGTTACTGATCTGTTGGTTGACAGACCTACCTGATACACATACTGTACCTTACATCCCAGTGGCTCAATTTGCAGTACCCAGCAAGGCTGCCACGGGTCCCACACTTACTCTTAAAGCTTGTTGTCCTGCAAAGTGTTCACCCTTTCTGCCTATCCATATTGCCTGCAGCATCTACTTCAGCTTCAGCCTGTAGCACACAGATTTGTATGTAAATAGTAGCTGCTACAGACATTCTCTCTGCCATGATGTAGTATGTGTCCCCCACTATTTTCCAACCCAACATATGAGAAAGGGGTTGTAATCTAAATTGAGGCCTTATATCTTGTTCAGTGGCTGCATGGGATTGGCTGATTATAATGCAAATCAGCTGTATTGGCTGCAATTAGCATTTCAGAAGCACAGACTGGTTCAGAGGCAATCACTTGCTAATAGAGAACCATGTTAAAAAGGCAAACAACTAGCTAGGGGAACCATTGTGTATGAGAGTTACTTCACAAGGTGAATTCATCGGCACAACATTTATATATCTGTACCATTCAACAGAGGAGTAGTGTACTCCATCAGTTATGTAACCATTTTGTTTCCAACATGATGCATATGTTTCAATATACTTAGGGGGAATGGGGATTACATCAGTAAGCTTCTCTTGGAACTGTAGTGATGACATGTCATTGAGTTGCAGATGTGTTACACCTACAGAGGAACTAGAGTAGAGTAGAGTATGGTTAGAATGCTTTTTGTTAATTAGGTATACTGGTCTTATGAAATTTCCCTTGATAGCAATGGCAATACTACACTGCTATTTGTGTGGCACTGCTGTTTTGGAATATTATAAGTGGGGTTTACACCTAGGGGGCACAACTTAATGGACTCCTGTGTTGGGTGTGTGATCATACAACAGTAACTGTCATGGCTGACTATTGCTACTATCCTAGTCACATCCACACCCTTACTATATTTGCATAGTGTTGAATATGAGATGTGTAACCAAGCAGTGACTACTGGTAGCCATCCATTACTGCTGTATCTCTATATACTGTACTCCCACTTATGTGATCCATACATGTGTTCCCATTTTGTTGTTTTTCCAGAAATATGTATCCCCAATGCTGTGGCCTTTTTACAGATGCTAAAAATGACATTATCCTAGATGCCTTGCATCAACAGCATCAACTCCTGCTGTCCAGTGGGAGGCCAAACAGAGAAGAGCAGGTAGCATTGTGGGCTGACTTGGTTCATAATGTGAATGCTATCAGTCACCAGAGCAGGACATATGAGCAGGTGTGACACAGTGCTACCAATATGATCAATGCTGCATGCAGAAGAGCAGCAGATGTAGCAGGGGATTGTGGTGTCACTGGTGGAGGTCCTGAGGTGGAACAATCACTGTCAGTCACTGAGGAATTCCAGGTGAACCTAGGAACACAGGACAACTCCCAGGCATCTATCACACGGTAGGTAGTGAATGTGGGTGCCATCATTTCTATGCAAGAGGAGGCCCCAGGCATGCTTACTTGGATCAGCATTGGAATACTGTAGCATTCAGTGTGTCAGTGTGTACATAGTTTTATGTAGGTGTCAGGTATTTTGGGGGGGATTAGTTGCAGTTTGAATCTCATACTCAGATTGTGACCAACATATCAATTAATATAGTATATACTCTAAATGTCAGATATTTGGATGTATTAGCCTGTTATAGTGCAACATGTGGTGCTGTTTACATTACCTCTCCCTCAAATTTTCACAGGAACATCAGGAATCAGACATGGCCATCCTCCTACTCCTGGTAAGCATAAAACTGTTTTGTTAGAGATGTAGATTTAGTGCAATGTATTTGCTAAAGTGTCATCCCAGGCCTGCCAGCTGGATTGATGTACTGTCTGCATGATTGCCAACTGCATAGATTTCTTTCTAGAGTCCTTTCTAGAACACAGTTTAGAGTCATACCTATGCATTGTAGGTATGACCACACTGACAGATCTGCAGTATTTTCAGGACATTACAGATTGTTGTATGTGTCAACTCTGCAGAGTTTTGCCAAATGTCAAAAGAGTACATCATTATGGCAAATGAGATTCTTGATTAAAAAGCTTATTCTGTACAAGTAACTACAGAAGTTTGTTAGAAAATAATGTCCTCACGCCCTAGTATATGAGGTTGGGAGTTAAACAAGTCTGTAATGTTGACAGCATTGTATTACAGCTTAACATATGTTGCAAGATAGTACTGTAGAGCATAGTAGCGCAGTTATTAATGTACCACTTTTCCCTTTTTATCACAGGTGACCAGAGGGTTGGTCTCTGTTCCCTTCACAACTTGATGTCAGTGTCTATTCAGACTCTGATGATGATGGTGGCCAAAGTGAGGCACAGGAAGGGGTTGCAGGGGCTGAATCTGTCACAGATGTTGACATCCCTCTTCTGCCCTCATTATCACCATATACAGTCAGTATGCTTACACATACCCAGTCCCCAAAGATACTGAACAGTCAGAGGGTGGGGACATTGAACTGGAGAGTGTTGCTACTATGGCTGCAGTGAGTATTGATACTGGCCATAGCCAAACAGTTGGTGAGGTTCCACAAAGGTGGATTGCTAGGGGTACTTGTACGAGGCCTGCTGTCCTTCCACCACCTGTTGCAGGTGTCTCTTTACATGTCACTCAGTGTATGTTTAGAGTCATCATGGAAGCACAGGCATATTCCAAAATAAATTCCAGTTGAATGTTTAGGATTATGGATGCAGCAGAGTCTGACATCCTTGACTGCTTTCACTGCATTGCTGCTACCCTGGATCAGCTGACTGATGCAGTGGAAAGACACTGGTCTGAGACAGATCGCAGAATATATCTTTTGGAAAGGTCATTGTCTGTGATGAAACATCTGGTTCGAGTTGAGCGCCACACTCATGGTCAGCAACTGTATCTGCTGAGAGTCCACATGACCGTTCTCAATCATGCTCCCATAGTGGCAGTACATCCAGCACTCCAAAGGTGAGTGTGCTGTCCACACCAAGCCGAGGCAGGCCATGGGCTCATGGTCATGGGCGTTCCTGTGGAGGGCATGGTCCCAGCAGACACCCTCAGGTAGTAGCCCCACTTCTTACCTTGGGCATGGAGGTGCCAATGCAACTCCTGGCAGAGTCAGTTTCCACATTCAGGGGAAGAGACGGTGAACTGTCATTTCTACTATGCACTGTTCAAAGCTGTCCAACATACAGTTATGTAGGGCTAGCACTGAGCTTGACTGTGTTCATGCAAACACTCACAAACCACTGTCACAATCAGGTCACCTACAGACACACACAGCACATTTCCATGGTCCATCTTGCCTGCTTCCCTTCTTGACTTACACATTTGCTTGCCAACCTATTGGGTTAGCCTAAGCTTCCTGCACCATCACACAACACCCTGTGCAAGTGATGCTATCTGTGCCACATCCCTGTCATCCCTGTTATTGATGCAGAGAAATGAAGCTACGTATTTGTTTAATCCATTGTTGCCTTTGACATGCCACTTGTATTGGTCACTGACATATATTGTCTTCTGCCATTTGTAATGAGTAAACCACATTATTTTGTGTGCATTACGTTGGATGATGTTGTAATGGCTGTATACTTACACAATGAATGGTATCTCATATAACTGTTTATGTTTCATATTTAGGATAATGTGGGACACACCTATGGGTACACAGCTACAATAAACCCATAAATGTCAGAGCACAGGATAGAATGTCAGCACAGAAGCAAAACATCTTCACAAAGGTAAAGCAGTATAGGTGCATGGCTCCATAGGTTCATATGTGCATCAAAGGCTAACAGGTACAATGACTTCATGCAGCCTACTCATGCATCCCTAATCTCTGACATGGTATGGTACCCTTGATAAGTGTAATCAGGGTTCTGGGAGATGACACATCTACACGTTTTAGCATAGGAAATGAACCATCTACATTTCCCTGTGTCCATTACAGACATTTGTCCTAAACCAGTTATGATTGTCTTTTTCAGCATCCCATTGTGCAACTTGCCCATGATGTGCATTACAGCAGAAGTGAGCCTCACATGGATGGGGAGCCTGTTACATATATGTTGCAGTGTCAGGATTACATACATGTCTCTCCAGCATGTACTATTTATATGACAGTCAAGGCGCAGCTGTGTAGAACAGGTACTTTTCTTGCTAGTCCTTTCTTGAATGTGCAGGAGGTACACAGTGGGATTTGACACCTCCCGTATGGCAGCCATACACCTGCCCTCCAACGTATGCAGGACACAGAATACATAGTTATGGCCTTGACACAGTCTGCATAGGACATGTTATGCATACTGTGTATTGGGTTACTATGCAACCTCTCTGGCTGTTACAGGTGTCAGATATGCCTGTGTACTTACATACTAAATGTGGCATTACACTCAGTGATAGGTGTGATGAGTGCCATATACAGTGTAACAATGACATTTGGGTATTTACATGCCATATCTTTCTATATAAGTTATGCAACAGTTCATGAATTCACACATCTTACCAACCAGTGAAAGTCAAAAGGCTAGATCACTCTCTGTGTCCATACGTCCCTGACTAATGGGTCAGCTGTTGCAGGTGTGCGGACACTACAATATTTTCAAAGGGGTGGATGACTGCCAAAAGTATAGTGTTGTGGATTCCTTGGCATGCAGTATTTGCCAATGGCTCTGACAACAACTGAATGTGTGTGTCAGCCCATTTTGGATAACTTGGTTCAGCGACAGCTCCTAATTTGCAATCATCTGCAAATTTATTCAGTCTGAGGTCACTGACAGTGGCCATGACTGCAGATGTGGGAATGACTAGGAGGGGGAGTCCCAGGAATGATGTGTGTCGGTAGTCCACTGGTAACTGGCTTTATTGTAGCAGTGGCCTACACAACCTTATCTTCCTGCATAATGAGTGTCAGACACTTGGCTATACAGCGGCTGACATATTAGTTTGTAAATAACCTCTACAGTGTTTCCACAAATCCTGATGGCCTAATCTTGTCAAATGCTTTCTCAGGCCATGGTAGGTGGAGTGAGTCATTTCCCCCTCATCCACTGTATAGTTTAACACTCAATGAGGTCCACTGCTTAGGGTAGGCATGATCTGACCTTGAACAAAACAAACTGGGTTTGGGCCAGTGTCTGCAGGCGTACTACATTATTACTGATCATTTCCATGATAAGTGTTTTCATTGCTTTAAATGTAAGACTACTGACACTGCTTGTCACTGCATGCTACTTGTCCTGTGCGCAATTAAGTATCGAAGTTATTTCCATAATGGTTTCCAAGAAAGTAGTCATCCAACATGTCTGTGTCTGTACAGACCATAGGCAAACAGTGTGTGTGTGTGTGTGTGTGTGGGGGGGGGGCATGCATACACCCTGTGAATGGTAAGGAGGGAGTGTTTACACAGTTAATCTGCAGTTGCACACCACTCAAGCAGTGTGTACTGAAATGAGACAATCACCTTTTGAAGAATGCTGACAAGACGGGAGTTCCTTGAATTGGTGGTGCCTGGCTACTACTACTGCTGGTCGCACCACAACCACTGTTGCCTGGGGTACCATGCTCCTACACTTTGTCTCTCACCAAAAGCAACATGTTAGTACCAATCTTCACATGAGGAGCAGGCCATAGCCTGTTTGTGCTTGACATACCCTTTTCCAAGTAGATGCCTTGATTAGCAACCAGAGCAATCATTTGAGTTTGGAATGTATTATGCCTTGTTTTCCAGGGTTGTAAGTATTTCATTAGGGTACTGAGCAGATGGTTAGTCGGAGCACAGCTGCAGCATCACAATATAATGTTCAATGTCCGGTGACATACATGTCCAAGGTTACTCAAGCAAGCACCACAGCAGCAGTGATCCTTGTTAGGTGACAATTTCACAGCTATTCATGCAGCCTGACCTTCCACAGCTTCATAGTGCACATCTGCTTGACATGGATCTGAGGGGTACTGCAAAGGAGTGGCCACCTTTGGCCAAAGTGCATGTACCAGCACGTCTTACATATGTCATAGTTTTTATTTTCTGAATTAAGCATGTTTGCTCACTGTGGCACACAGCGCAAACAAACCAAGGTTATTCAAAAAAATATATATTATTATTTTAACTTATCCCCTTCCTCTTTCTGACATCTGCAACATTAGTTTTCCACATATCTGTATGTAGTCAAACATTTTCAGGGGATGTATGGCCATATTTCTGCTATTTTACATCCCCTTTTGTCAGTGTAGACTCCAGTACACAAAAAAAGTTCTTGTACACTACAGACACTGATATGGGGGTCTACACAGATGCTTTCTGCTTGTTGGATCACTCATCCTGTCTCATTTGCATAAGATTCACGTACTTCTCAGGTAATTTGCATTTCTTGGTATTTTCCCTGTTTGTGCATGCGTGTGTACAGCTAAGCAGCGCTTACTGAATCTAAAAATGTTCGCGCTTGTGTACGCATCCTGCCATGATGTGTACACAACAACAAAAAAAATTGTGTAGGCTTTCCTGAATTCCCCCCAATGTTTATTTTAAAACAAACACATTTGTATGAAGGTAGATAAAATAGCAACCTCAGAATGTTATGGTGTTTGTCCCCTCCACCAATCCCCCCAACCCCACTCCCCTTTCCAGTACAAAAAATCATCATACCAAGGTTTAAAAATATAAGAATGATCAGACTGTCATAAACCCATAAAATTATAATTCCTTAAAATCACCCACTTGGAAAACTTCCATTTAATTACATGTCTAAGCTGAATCCAGACATCTTACAACTCCTGGACTTTTAAGTTTTAGAATAAGTAAAACTATACATTGTCACTAAGACCTAGGGAGACTCTGGCATTCAATTTAAATTGTCAAAAAACACCATAAAAGTTACATGAAAGGGTTTCAAGCAACAGTGCTGCATAATACACTAGTAGCTGTCTTAACTGATGTGAGTCATGTGACTGTTTAAATTGAAGGGCTGTATGTATATTTAAAGTTTGCTAGTGTTATAAGGTTTTATGGTTCTGAAGAAGTCCCAAAAAATTTTCAGGGATGAAAGCGTTTAGTCATTTGTATTTCAAATTATTTTTTCATTTTTCTGCCTCTTCATCTTCTCTGTGTTTATTTTTTATACTTTGGACTTTGGTATACTTTTTGTGAAGAGAACCCTTGTTGGACTACAAAAGTATTGTACTGCTATTTCTGCTCAGTACATACAGTGTGAAATTTTTCCTGTTTACTATTCTATAACTTTATCAAATCTTTCAACATTTGTCTCTCCCTCAAGATTCAGATGCAGATTTAGCCACAAAACAAGATTAATTACACATTATTTTACCTTCAATATTTCCTAAGCACAATATCATTTTAAGAATATATTCCAAGTGTAACTTTAGTTTACAAAATACTCTAAGCGCCTTTACATGTTATATATTCTAATACCCGCTATAAACTTGTGAGGGTCAGAAAAAACACTTATATAGGCAAATAAGGACCAAGTACTGCAGTCAGCTTAAGGCAGTACCTTCCAATACTGCTTAAATATTCAGTACGAGTAATGTTATACATCTGGATCTGAAAAGAAATGCAATTTACTGGAAAAGCAGAGCTGCTTCCAACACTAGACAACCTAGGCAGTTGCCTAGAACATGCTGGCTTGGTAGGCCACAAATAATTTTTTCTTTAGGACACACTCTGCGCCTGTGTGTGCATCGTTAGTACAACACGCATGCACAGCAACACATGAGATTCAAACACATAGTGAAACTTCACTTCTCCATTCTCAAGCGCACATTGGACTGGACTGCTTGCTACAAATTCATGTTGGACTAGAGAACAAACTTGTTTTGTAATAAACAGAGTGCTACCATGGACTCAGTAAGTATTCAGAATACAGGGGATGTATCTGTATGTATAAAATGCACTCATTAGGAATGGCAGGTTAGTTAATTAACTTGCTTAGGTTCAAATGCTGTACCTTGGCTACAATAGACAAGAGCCATAATCTCCTGCACCAGCTACCAGACTGTAACTATCAGAGTTATCTGAAATGTGCTGAAATGGGTAATTTTGTCTTTTATTGGATCATACATTTTGTTTCACTGGGTAATGGAAAAATCTTTTAAACTACAGGAGAGCATTTTCAAGGAACATGAGATTCATTGCATTTCAAGGAATGAGAGCTTCACAGGAAGATGTACTGTTGCTCATGTTGTCTGTTTTCAATGTGCAACTGTTTTTTTTAGCAAATTGCCATCAGTGTTATGCTAAAGAAATTAAAGGCAGTGGTAGTAGCACAAAAGGTAGCATACATAGCTTTGGTGCAGAAAGCTGAGGGTTCTGCTCCAGTATCATGCAAATGGATTGCTGATACTGCACTGCACTTTAATGGGAGGGGAATGGTACTCCTGATCATGCCATACTTTGGGCAGCGTGTTAAACTGAGGCCCTTTTTGCCTAAGTTAGTAGCAGGTGCTGTGAGGTCTTTTATATCCAACCAAGCTATCAAAAAGAGTAGGGGGAAGTTTCCCATTGCTTTGGCCATATTTCTCCTAGTAGTATAAATACTACCAATGGTCTCCCCTGAACAGATGTTACTTGCCTATTGGGACTAACCTGGTTGACATAGGATATTTAAATTAAAACGTTTAATTTATCCGATACCTCTGCCATCATTTCAGAAGTAAAGAAGAAAACAGTATGCATGCTGACAGTTCTGAGCAGTGTTTATGGTAACTGGGAGGAGAGACAAGCAATGGGACACTAGAATGGCTGCTGGCAGGGGCCCTGGTCCACTCCCATGATCCATCTCTGACTGTAACAGTGCATCCACATAACAATGATGACAATATAGAGGAAGGTAAACATACACTATATATTAGTGCAACATCTAGGCCAAAGCTAAAGGAGGAAAGGAGATGTACAACATTGTCCCATGTCAGTGAGGAAATACCAACAACAGAAAGTAGGCACACAATAAAGCAGGACAACCTTATCAAAGGTGAGACTGTGATGTTATGATGTAGTGCCATCTGTGCCAGGGAGAGTAGGGCAGTACATGTTTTCAATGCCAGCATAGCTAGCTGAAGTTTTGTAAAGAATGTTATGTTATTTGACTATCACACTGATATGTACAGATGTTTGAGTTAAAAATTTATTTATAAAGTTACTTGTATTAAAAATGCATCAACAGTAGGCCCTGCTGGACAGAAAGAATGTATGTATGTATGTTAGGTTGCATTATTGTAACTGATAAAATGTGTATGTTTATCAGAGAACCCTGGAAGGGTGGAAAGTTTGAAATTGTGTTAGCCTTCTGCACAAAGGTAAGCCACCTACAGACCCTGGAAACTACAGACCCATAAGTCTCACTAGTCTTATATGTAAAGCCATGGAAAGAATTATCATTTAGATGATCAGTAGAGATATAGCAAACTTTCAGACACTGGACCCAACCCAATTTGGTTTCGTAAAAGGCAGATCATGGCTACTCAACTGGTGGACTTCTTTGAGAAGGTCACCAAAGCAATGGATGAAGGCAAAATCATTCACACTGTCTGTCTTGACCTGGCCAAGGCATTTTACACAATAACCCCCTCGGGCATTGTTGAGAAACACAAGAGGTTAGGTACAAACCCATATGTCACCCAGTGGATAGCCAACTGGCTCACAGACAGGACACATGAAGTTAGAATTGGGGAGTCCACCTCTACAAAGAGGCCAGTCACAAGTGGAGTTCCTCAGGGATCAGTCCTTGGACCGCTCGATTTTGGCATTTACTTCTCAGAAATCAAGGCCAATGTCAGTAGTCTCTGGTTGACTAAATTTGCAGATGATTGCAAATAAGGAGCTGTCATTGAATCTCACACTGACACAGATATTCTCCAGGAGGGGCTGACACAGGCAAACAACTGGTGTCATAGTCATGGACTAAAACTAAATTCCAAGAAATGCATAATGGTATCCTTTTGGAAGTCATCCATCCCTTGTAACTATCATATTGACAAAATATCCCTTAGAGTTCACCCAGTAGTCAGGGACTTAGGGACAAATGAAGATAGTAATCCAGCCTTTGATCATCACGTATCTACGGTGGTGAGGAAATCATTCTATGTTGTGCAACTTAGAAACAAAGGTATGGCATCTAAGTCCAAGGAAGTCATTGTTTCATTGTATTTGGCATTCATCAGACCTATCATTGAGTACAATTCCCCCTTGGATATGTACTTAACCAGGCATATCCAACAACTGGAATGTCCACAGAGGTTCCTCACTAAAAGAATACAGGGTGTAAGTAATATGTCCTATGCAGACTGTCCCAAGGCCCTATCCCTGTATTCTGTCTCCTATAGGCTTTTGAGGGGAGATCTATGCCTGGCATACAGGGCATTGTCAGACCCCACTCTGATGGACCTCCTGCATTTCCACAAAACAAACAGTACCAGAATTACCCATTCTAAAGAATTAAACCTTGCCTGTGATATAAATAGGATCTGCTGGAGAGATAGGTATATATCCCAGAGACTAACCCATCTATGGAACAAGCTGCTCATCCATGCAAAGCAGAGTTCCTCCCTAATGCAATTTAAATGCAACTTGGACAATTGGATGTGAAATTGGAAATTCATCCCTGGTTTGGCACCTATGTTTCTGATGAAAACAGGTAACCTGTAAATGGTCAATCTTCCAGCCCATGCATACACTTATCAAGGGTTTCAGAACTTGTCAGAGATGTAGGATGCATGGCTATGCTTAAAAAGGCCCTTGTGGTTGTTAGCCTAGTAAACACCTATGAACTCATGAACCTATAAACCTATAACTTTCAGATGCTACCACAGATCTTAGCAAAGCTCTGTATGTGTAGTCTACCTGAGTCAGGTGACCAGAAGTGATATCATCCCCTAACCAGCATCTGATTTTTTTTGGTACTCTCTCAGCAGCACTTTGGAACCTGACAGGAAGAATTTCTGACAGTCTCATACATCTACACAGACAAAGACAGACATCATCTGGCCTTTGCTGTGGTAAGATACTCAGCATACATTAGCTTGCCTTGCTTTAGTAAGTAGTCAGTGAACAATAATTATTTAGTCAGTCAAGGACATTTAGTGAGAATAATTTAGTATTGTTTTCTCAATCTGTGAGAAACCATTCAACTGTATTTTTTTTATATCTCAGTGGTTGAAACTCTGTTGTTTATTGTATTCAGTATTGCCTTGTTTTCTGTTTTATTATGTATCATTAAATATTTTAATAGCTTTCATTGTGGCTGGTCCTTTAGAGAATATTTTTAACATCTTGAGAGTACTTATGCTTGTTTTAGTGACACTGTGGCTGTTCCTGAAAGCCTTGCTGCTTTGGTCATGCCCTACCATGAGCATTAGTATTAATTTTACACAGTATAATTTGGTACCCTTTGTAAGAGCTATAAGGTAGCTGACTGTTAGCAGCATGATTACCTCAGACTCTGGGCAGAAAGGGGCTCAGCTAGTAAATCTATGCCAGCTTTTTCCAGGTGTGTATGTGTGTGTGAAACTCAAATATCCAAGTGTGTGTGTCAGCTAATGGGAACAGGGAAACAGAGCTCCAAAGTGGTCAGTGTGTAGTTTTGTGTGGACCTGGAGAGAGAATGAGAGTCCAACCCCAGGACTGGAGGGTGCTCACTGTGTGCTATTAAAGGAAATTGTGTTTGGTGCAATGAGCTGCATCTGAAAATACTGTGTGTATCCATCTTTGCTCTTAATGACCGTCCCTCCCCAGAGTCAGTGGTGAGGATTGTGTCTCCTTGATTGCTGGCCTGGAGTAGGGACCCATCACATATTGGTAGCAGCTGGGTGGGATATTAATTGAACCTCTGTAGCCGATGGGCAGTTGTCACTGAATGTGCATGTATTCTTAGCAGCCATAATGTAAACATACAGAGTTTCAATTTCACAACAGTTTTATTTATTTTTGTTAGTCTAGTTTAGTCAGGGAAAGCAAGCAAGGATGTCAGCAGAGGATTATAGCAAGCCAATGTGTGTGAAGCCAAAGGACTGGTGCATGCCAATCTGACCAAAGAGGAAATGATTTCAGCCTTGGTCCCAGCTGCAGCATAGACCAGCAACAACCAGTCTGTTGATGGGGATGTGCAGTCTTCAGAAACAGGATAGTTCATCTTTTTCTCAGAGGGCTTAAAAATCCATCTGGAGTTAAAGAGATTTGAACTGGAAGCCAAACAATAGGAGAAGCAGATGGAATTAGAATCAGAATAGAGACTGCAGCATTTGGAGGCTGAAGAAAATAAGAAGCAGAATCATCATGAGAGGGAGATGCTGACTCTTCACCAGGGTCATGGAATAAAGGGGAAAAGAATAACTGAAGCCCAGAAGCAATACACGTCAGTACATTTCATCCACAGTTTACAGAGTTTGATAATTTTGATAGTTTCATTCATATGTTGGAGAGGTTATGTAACAGTATAATGTTGACCAAGGGCTCTGGGTATGGTTCCTGACCCCCTTACTCCATGGTAAAGCTGTAACTGTAATTTCAAAACTGTCTGATACTTATTATTTAAATTATAATGTTGTAAAGAACTGTCTTTTAGAATGTTTTAAGTTAACAACTAAAGCTTATAGGAAAAAGTTGTGTTAGCATAGACTCAAAGCAGATGAAAGTGTGTGTGAATATGTTGCTGAATTAAGCACTTATTTTCATAGGTGCATGAGTGGGTGTCAGGTCATCATCTTTGAAAGGCTTGCAGACCTTTTGGTGAGGGAACAAGCCCTTAGCACTTTGTCTGATGACATGAGAATCTGGTTGGCAGACCAGGAGTGTAGTTCTGCAGATGAGCTGGGGAGAAAAGGGGAACTCTAGTTAGCAAACAGGGCACCACTGCACAAGAAGGGGATATCCAGCACTGCACGTAGTTTTAAGGGAACCCATGGTGGGAAGCCTAAACCGCATCAACAGAGTACACCAGTAACAGAAGAAGCCACTGATTCAGGTACATGTCCAGAACCAAGGGTTAGATGCTTTAAATGTAACCAGGGGGGCCATATAGCATACAAATGTCCACTAGGACAAGGTAGGGAACAAATAGTGAAGGAGCCAGCAAGTGGGAATAACAGGATGCCAGTGGTAAGTTGTCTGGAGACAACAGGGGTACCAATTTATCACTGAAGTTTGCATCTTATCTTAGTAGATGGAAGCAGGCCACTGCTAGGAGCAACACAACATCTGACATAACAATTGTGAAGCCTGTAGTGGTTAAAGAGGAGCAGAACTTGCTTGGACAGTCCACACCTGTCAGAGCTTTAGGAGGGACTCCATTCCAAATACCCTTGGCCAGGGTTCACCTTGACTGGGAGGGTGGACAAGGAAGCAAACAGGTAGGTGTATTTGAGGATATACCTGCACATGTCTTGATAGGGAATTATTCTGATAATGCAGTAACTTGTGTGCATGCAGCTGCATGCAGTCAAACTTGGAGACAGTCATGCAGGTCAGATAGCCTGGGGGAGACCCAGATAGACCCCACACCTGAAGCTGGGGCTGGTGAGGTGGCTATTTCAGGGAAGGAGCTACACTGTGGCAATGGGCATGAATGTTAGTCACAGATGCTGGTAGCTACTGATGTTACTGTGGACAGGGTGACTACAAGGGTAGAGGTGAGTGGTAGTACCCAGGCTGACAGTGAAGTACCACTGTCAGAAGGGACCAGGTTTCCAGTGGAAAGTGAGCTGGGAAGGGTCACAGAGGTAGACTTGAGACAGGCTCAGCTTTCAGACCCTACATTATGAGAATTGAGGGAGGTATTTAAGGAGGCACCTGATTCTCAAGGAAAAGGGGAGACTATGTACTGGAACAAAGGGTTACTGTATAGAGAGTGGACCCCTGAGGGAGGGCTAGATGGTGAGGTAATACAGCAGTTAGACATGCCCAGAGCCTACTATCTGACACTTCTAGCCATAGCAAGTGACATTCCTTTTGCAGGTCATATGCGTAAAGTGTACCATGAGACATATTATGAATAACATTTATTGGCCTTGGATTGTTAGAGATGTCACACTTTACTGCAGGAACTGTGAGAAGTGCCAACAAGTAGGCAAGGCAGGAGACAAGGTCATAGCTTCTTTGATGCCTTTGCCTGTGACTGAAGAGCCATTTCAGAGGGTAGTTATGGATATCGTGGGGCCTCTGAGTATGCCAATATCCACAGGGAAGAAGTATATCCTGGTGACAGTAGACTATGCTACTAGATACTCTGAGGCGGTGGCTCTGTCCTTTATCAAAGCACAGAAGGTAGCAAAAACAGGGTAGGTTTCTTGAGAGAAACACTGACTGACAGAGGTGCCAATTTCATGTCAGACCTGCTGGCTTGTCTGCTGAAGTGTTGTGGGGTGAAACATCTAAAAACACCCCTACCACTCCCAGACTAATGGTTTTGTGGAGATGTTCAACTCTACACTAAAAACCATGCTACCGGCATCTGCAGACCATTTTCTGAAAGAGTGGGACAAATATGTGCCATATCTGTTGTTTGCATACAGAGATGTACCACTGGAATCCACAGGTTTTTCACCCATTGAGTTGCTGTATGGGCATAAGGTGAGGGGGGACTTTAGATATGATTTGTAATGGAGGGTGAGTGTGAATCTCACAAGGAGTCAGTTGTGGCATATAATCTAAATTTCAGTACAAGGCTTAGGGAGCTCATGGGCTTGGCCCAGGAGAACCTGGCTGGAGCCCAAGAGCAGAAAAGGTTCTGGTATACCTGTCAGACACAGTAAGCTGCAGGCAGCTTGGGAGGAATTCTTTGAATTTATAAGGAAGATCAGTGATGTTAATTACATGGTAAAACTGCTAGGCAGGAGGCAGGAGCACAAATTGTACCATGTTAACATGATGAAACCTTACCATAATAGGGAGGTCCTAGTGTTGAGTATTTGCAGTGGATAGCAGGTATTTCAAAGCTTAATGGGCTTTGGAAGGACACCCTGTATTAGCCATTCCAGATTACAGTAAATAATTTGTTGTGCAGGTAGATGCTTCATACCACAGGGCTGGGGCTGTACATAGTCAGGTTTCCTCAGAGGGAGAAAAACACCCAGTTGTAAATCTTAGCCATAGACTACTACCCAGGAAGTAATGTTATGCAACTGTAGAAAATGTCTAGCCATAGTATGGGCACTGCAGAAACTTCAGCACTTTCTGTACGGAAGGAAATTCACAGTGGTTACAGACCACAATCACTTAACAAAGCTATATCAAGCCAGCCAGCAAAATGGCATGTTATTAAGTTGGTGCCTAAGGTTGCAGGCATATGACATGACAATGCAGCACCATAGTGGGATTAGCAATGTCAATGTTGATGACCTGTTAAGACAGGGTACAGGTTAATTTGTTCCCAGGCAGGCCCATTTCTCTCAAGAAATATTTTTCCAGGGTCACTTGAAAAACTAGCTTTAGTTTTCAAAGAGGGGAGAGATGTGATGTTATTATGTACTGCCATCTGTGCCAGGGAGAGTAGGGCAGTGCATGTACACATATTCCAGCATAGCTAGCTGGAGTTCTGTAAAGAATTTTATGTTATTTGACTATCACACTGATTTGTACAGATATTCAAGTTAAACATATATTTGTAAAGTTACTTGTGTTAAAAATGCATCAACAGTAGGTTCTGCTGAATAGAAAGAATGTATGCATGTTTATTAGGTTGTATTGTTGTAACTGATCAAATGTGCATGTTTATCATAGAAACCTGGAAGGGTTGAAAGTTTGAAATTGTGTTATAGCTTTCAGATGTTGCCACAGATCTTAGCAAAGCTCTGTGTGTGTATTGTACCAGAGTCAGGTGACCAAAGGTGATGTCATCCTCTAACCAGTATCTGGTTTCTTTGGAACTCTCCCAGCAGCACTCTGGAACCTCACAGGAAAGATTTATGACAAGATATATATCTCACACATCCACTTATCAAAGATGGGCATCATTTGTCTTTTGCTGTGGAAGAATCTCAGCACACATCAGCTTTCCTTGCTTTAATAAGTAGTCATGGGAAAGTAATGCATTTGTCAGTCAGAAACATTTAATGGGAATAGTTTAGTATTGTTTTCTGCATCTGTGAGAAACTATCCAACTGCATTTTTTTATATCTCTGTGGTTGAAACTCTGTTGTTTATTATATCCAGTAGTCTCCTGTTACCCGTTTTATTATTTATTATTAAATATTTTAATAGCTTTCATTATGTCTGGTCCTTTAGAGAATACCTTTAACATCTTGAAAGTACTTATGCTTGTTTTAGTGACACTGTGGCCACTCTTGAAAGCCTTGCTGCTTTGGTTATACCCTACCATTTGTGTTAGTATTATTTTTACACAGTATAATTAAGTACCATTTGTAAGAGTCTTAGGGTAGCTGACTGGTGACTACATGATTACCTCAGAGTCTGGGCAGAAAGGGGTACAGCTAGTAAATCTGTGCCAGCTTTTCCAAGGTGTGTATGTGTTTATCAAACTCAGATATCCAAATATGTATGGCAGCTGCTGGGAACAGGGACACAGAGGTCCAAGGTTGTCACTGCGGGGTTTTGTGTAGGCCAGGAGAGAGAAAGACAGTACAGCCCCAGATCTGGAGTGTGCTCCCTGTGTGCTCTTAAGGGAAATTGTGCTTGATGCAGTGAGCTTCATCTGAAAATACTTTGTGAATCCATCTTTACTGTTAGTGACAGTCCCTCACCAGCGTCAGTGGTGAGAATTGAGTCTCCTTGATTGCTGACCTGCAGTGTGGAGTCAATACAAACACTTATAACTACTTTTCACTGTAGCCCCATGTTAGTGTGTGATGTGCACCATCAAGCAATTATGTTTTAAAGAAAAAAATTGGAAAGATAGGAAAGTGGTAAAATGGGGACCAAGCCAGGGGAAGAACAAAGTGAAAGGAAGGCAGGAATGTGCAGGAGGAATGTAGGACTGAACCATAGCTATCCATTTCTTCAGCAATAAAACATGATCATATATGCAAAATATTAGTTGAATTTGGACTGTCACCTCCAGTGATAGGGGTGACCATAACACAATCATGTTGTATATGTAACTGGACTGAATCAAGTATGTTATGAAGACATGTCTCTAAAATGGAGATCTATGTATTGGATTTTTTTTTTTGAGAGAGAGAGAGAGAGAAAGAGAGGAATATTGAGGAAGGGCTATAGGAGTATCTGGTTGAGGTAATTTGGGCTGGTGAGGAAGCAATTGCAGACAGACATGCCAAACAAGACAAGAAAGATGGACAGTGAAGGACACAAGAGGTGGGTGAACACCATGGCTGGGGTGAGAGTATGGACATCATGAACCCATGGATGTCAAGCTGGGTTACAGTGAAAATCGAATCATCACCCACCAGACTATCATCACTGTCACGTCACTGTTCCAATGGCTACAGTGTCTGGCATGTGTGTCTACTTGTGATGTGCAATACAATGATGGAGAGCAGTGTCTCAATCTGGTGTAGGCGTGCACCAACTGTATAGTGCACAATCCTGCCACCAATCCTGGTAGTTCATCACTGGTGATAATCTCACCACCTCTGCCACTGCTTCTGGAGGGAACCACTGGCCTATCCTGTGGGGGTAGAACTACCTGAGAAGCCAGATAGTGCAGGGATAGCACAGGGGGTGCTAACAGACTATGCAGCAGATGTGCTGGGCAGTGGTGCTGTAACCAGTGCAGTGGGTGCAGGAGGATCCCATGGGACAGGTCTATCCTGCTGTGCTGTGGGAAAAAAACAAAAAAAAAAACAATTAAAAAAGATAAATAAAATGAGAAGTTAAGGGTAGGGGTCAGAGAAAAAAATGGAGAACATTAATAACTTCATATGTGATGTACAAAGTATTGCTACAATTATTTGACTGTATTCTGTTACTTTTGCTTTTAAGATTACCAACTCCTAACAGATGCCTTTTTACTGGTGAAACTACCCAGCTCCTAACATGCACAATATACTATGGATTGCAGCAAGAAATCCTTGATGTGTGCATATATTGCACATATGCATGCTCCAATTATACTGATTACAGTTTACAACATTATTGCCACTGCTTTAGAGCTCTGCGTTAAATTGCAATATCAATGAAAACGTAACAGCATTGTATATTTTGGAAGTGAGGTTTTTGAAGCCACAATCTCTGACTGTTTTGTAATAGTGAGTTGTTGTTTTGGCCTCCAGACTAGTGCATGTATAGTTTTCTATTAGAGTTGAGAAATGAATTCTCAATTTGATATAACTTTATAATAAACCAATAAAGGTGTCTTTACTTTTAATGCTAAAATAACAGTACTGTCCGGATGTAACATACCGCATGCTTCTTACATCCATGATAGTCTAGTGGCATGGGTTCTCACATTCAGTTCTCAGTCTGTGATGGCTGCAAAAAAAAAAAAAAAACAGAATACCATTAAGCATACTAATCCTAACTATATCCAGTAGGGCGTGCATGATGACATCATCTTTACAAGGCAGACAGACAGCCTGTGAGAATACCGAGCCATTCATTACTTAATTTAATTTTGACTTGCAGACCGGTCTGCATGTCTATTAAGGCAGTGCACAGCACATATTTCTTCCTCTGGCTCGGTAAGGCAAAATCAAGTGTATTATCTTATGTGCAGAAACTGACTAAGATTACTTTCACTTTTCGTATCTGTAGTATTTGATTGTGTTAAGCTGGTGTGTGTGTTTTATGTGTGAGAAAAATGACAGGCATCATACTTTGAATATGGAAATTACCTTTACTGAAGAAGGCATCAGTGTGTGTATGTGTGAGAGAAATGCCAGTTAAGCTTGATTACTTACTTTCACTGAACAAGGCATTAGTGTGTGAGTGTGAGAGAAATGGCATTTAAGCTTGATTACTTACTTTTACTGAACAAGGCATCAGTGTGTGCATGTGTGAGAGAAATGACAGTTAAGCTTGACTCAGAGTATGTATGTGCGAGAGAAATGGCGTTTGAATTCTGGTGGAGTGTGTGTGTGTGTGTGTGTGTGTGTGTGTGTGTGTGTGTGTGTGTGTGTGTGTGTGTGTGTGCGTGTGTGTGCGTGTGTGTATGCCTGTGTGTGTGTGTGTGTGTGTGTGTGTGTGTGTGTGTGTGTGTGTGTGTGTGTGTGTGTGTGTGTGTGTGTGTAAGTGCTTTATTCTACTGCAATGATCTGTGTGGGGTTACCCTGTTGCCCTGCTTTAATTTTATACTCCTTGTTTTGCCTTCCTGATGTAATTTTGTTCGGTATTCATTTAGATGGCTCATAGCTGTGCAGACTGCTCTGCTCAGTTTATCAGTGCTGGATTGTTTTTGTTATAATGCAGTGCTGAGACATGCATAATCTTCATGTCTCTGAATCCCATTAAAGACCTCCTACTAACCTTTTGAGAAATATGTATTGCACAGTTTAAGCAGCTTTGGGTATGATCGCCACTGAACAGACGGTAGCTGTATAGTCCTGAGCTGAGCTGTTGAGTCTGCTCTGTAGGGAAATTGTGTTTCCTGTTGAAATGACTGTGTGCAAGGTGACTAATATTAATATGCCCCCTTCAAAAAAGATGTGAAGTACCACTACCTTTGAATTGCTGTAATATGTAACTTTCCTATTTCTGTCTGTGATGCACAGAGGCTTGGGTTACAGAGGTTACACCCACACAATCATGCCTTACTTGTGAATTACTAAGCAGCTAAGGACCAAGGTGTTGCTCACTGTCCAGTTGCAGACAATGGTTTAAGAACTGTTTTATGTTTGTGTAGTACACAAGGGCATCCAAAGCAATCTTTACAAGTATGCAGATGTTTCTAAATTCTGCCATAGGAGCATAGACTGCACTGCGATGAAATCATCTACCTTGGTTATACCTATCCACAGACTTCAGTAAGTTTTGTGATTCCCTACTTTTTTTCACAGTCTTTGACTAGACAATCAATTTTTTTTTGCAGTGATGTAATTTGATATTTTATTACAGCTCTATAATCCGCAACATTTAATATGTGTGCATGTGTGCACTGTGTGTGTGTGTGTGTGTGTGTGTGTGTGTGTGTGTGTGTGTGTGTGTGTGTGTGTGTGTGTGTGTGTGTGTGTGTGTGTGAGAAATGCCCCAGTTAGATATAACTGGTGGTTAGGGTTACTCAGACTCAAATACAAGGAGCAAGAGCCTATATTATCTACCCATACCACCACCACTTGTGATGAAGGGGTTAAGTCCATAGTTCTCAACTGTCCAAAGGTTTAGGGAATGCCTGGAATGTTTGGCTCATACTTTTGGTCTGTTCCTCTTAAAATGTGTGGTTTTCTGGAAAATCAGTGAGAAATTAATTCACTAAATAATGATAACCATTTAAATTTTATTCTTCCTGTCTTTCAGGAAATGCATGGTAACACAAAACATTTTATTCCAATAACTTTTCTAAGATTATACAAGCAATGTTTAAAATGTGGCCCTGGATTTGGGCCTTTATCCCCCCCGCCACACACACACACACACACACACACAATATTTTTTTCTTTTTCCATATTTCTTGAGCTGCATAGTTCTTCATGGGGAAAGAAGTTCAATGTGTTGCTTATACCAAGTCTGTTTATGTTAGTAGTACAACAGGTAGAATACTTGCTTTTGATGCAAAAGGCTGTGTGTTCTACTCCCACAGTATATAGATGGATTGCTGATACTGTACCGTGTTGTACTTTTAAAGGGAGCGGATGCTGCAGTCCTGAGAATGTCCACTTTGGCAGAGATGCCTAGCAGCTATGAACATGTTATCAGTTTGCCATCCATTCCCTATTGCAATATTACTTGCTTATCATTTTTTAATGTAACATAGGCAATCTATTCCTCAAGGACAACAGGCACTTTATTTGTAGATGAAACAATGAAATATAAAGTTGTTTGCTATCAGCAACCTCTTCATTAGTTACATATCTCTTTAATGTGGACTTATTTAGATGACTTTTAATTCTGCAGAGATTGTACATATTTACTGATACTGGTTGACTGTAGAAGTTTGAGTAGACTTTTATGATGGAAGTGGTCTGAACTGGGCACTTTTGTCATTGGTTCATGGATTTTGTTTCATTGCTTACTGGAAAAATGTATAAAACAATAAATTTAAAATGCGCTCTAACAAGTGTGATATATTATACAAAGAATATAATTTAATACAATCAGGAAGGTGTATCAAAGAACACATGTATGTTTTGTATGCAAGGGGCTTATGATTTGAAAACAGCCCAAAAGTAATCTTTATCTACCACTGGCAGATGCATTTTCTTAGAATGTGGGTTTCAATGCTATTTCAGTGAATGCGAGTTTCAAGGGTAGAGAAGTTTTAATATTAAGTCTGTTTTAATTGTGAGACCTGTGTTGCTTTGTTTTGCAGATGTCTATTAGTGTGTGTGTGCTATAAATGTAAAATAAGAGTTTTAAATGAAATCCAAATAATCATTGTAGAAGTAAAGCAGTATGCACACTACAGTGTTTATGGTAAATGGGGTGAAATAACCAAGTACTGAGACATTGGAATGGCTGCAGGGGGAAGGACTGTGTATGGGAGGGGCCCATTCGACCACAATTATGTGTGGCGGGAAGGGCAGCAAACTCAAAGACAGCCTTGGGCAGCACAAACTCTAAGTATGCCACTAATGAGTAGGCCATGGAGAATTACTTTTGGAGGTCTTGGAAAACTATAATGTTATTTTGCTAAGATTAGAATATTGCCTACAATTAAATGCCCTACTTTTACCACAAAACCCACAAATGGCAAGTCACCAATAACAAAATCTTAAGGTTCATCATCTTCTCTCTTCCCAGTGAACATCATTGCTACACATTTCAAACAAAATGGTTGCCATTTATTACAGGGTCTGGGGCCATATTTTAGTTGCCTGTTCTTCAGTTTGCATTTGAAAGTTGATATTCCACAATTCCACTAGAGAGGGTGGGGTTACATAATTATGTATGCACATTTTATTTTAATCAGTGTACAGATTTGTACCTATTTTTCATGGGCCTTTGTCCAGCTTTTTGATATTTCCAGATGCATGCATTAATTTAAAAGCATATGTCCTTTTCACACTTGGAATGGGGTGATGAGAGACAGTAGTATTGTTTATTATTTTACTATGAATATATGTGGAATTATTTTTAATGCAACTACAGTTGGCCATATATATTCAACACATATGTATGTGCATCTTTTATCACAATTAACAGTAGAAGAAAAAAGTAAAAATGCCCTTTTCAGGTCACTACATGTCCCTCTGGACCTTTGCCCATCCCCTCCCCAGCCTTCAACATCTTCCAGCACCTCTGTCTGTGTCTCTACAAAGCACAAGTAAATGACTGAGTAAGAAACAATGCCTTGGAACACAGACAACTTACGATAGCAGAGAAATGCAACAAATTCATATGAGCCCACTGGCCAGTAAAAAAGCACTATATTTTAAAGTTCTTCAAGCAACCAGAGGCTATAAATGGCTTAATACTTCCTCTCTGTAGTTAAAACCAAAGCAATTCTGACTCAGATTGTAAAAAATGCATATACAATAGAAACATAGTACTGAGTACTAATGTAATAAATTTGTAGGTAGGATCTATGTACTAGAATACAAGGGTGAGCATATTTTAAAGGAAATGTGGAAAAAAGGTAAACATTTTCGGTACTGCACTGTGCAGTATGTAGGCAGGAAGATGAGAATGGTAATCTGAACTTTTAGCAGTCTAAGCAGAGAAGCCTTCCAGTTTGATCTACTAGTATCCAGCAGTATAAGCTTGGAGGAGTTTCCATGGAAAATTTATAGCAATGAAGACTAACTCATGAGCAATATTGGTTAGCTGGGTGGACAATCATTACTATGGCTCTCTAAAACACAGCAGGAAGAAAAAGGTATTTACATAGCTTATACAACTGACGATAACAATGAAAGAGGAGTGGGAATAACTTTGGTAGTCAGATCTGCAGGACAACCTAGAGATGGAACACTAAACCTTACAGCATATAAAATAATGCACTTACAACAATACCTCTTAACTGTCTCTGATTTTCAGAGGCACCCTTGCTTTTGGCTCAGATTTGCTCTCCTCCTTCTAAAATCTGTCAGTTTGTGGAGAAAAGGTGGTGGATTACACTTAATATATATTAACAATAATTAGAGTTAAATGCTTATTTTACTTCAGAAAAATGCATTCTCTTATTCTGTCAGCTTCTCAGGTTAATAGTACAAATATTTTGAAATACGTCCCTGGTTATTTCTGGATTTGTTCCTGATTTTGAAGTTAAGAGGTTGAGAACTGTACTCACAACAAAATACTTTAAACAAGATTCTGACAGAGTACTAGAATAAAGCAAGACCTTACTTTTCCGGTGTACAGATACTCAGTAGCTCTTTACCAGTCCTGCAGAGTGCTGCACCTGCCTGTACCTCACATGGTCTTTTCCTGCAGTCGGTTCCTCTGCTGACTCCTTGGATTGCATGTCCTCCATCACTGGCACCTCTCTGTCTGCTAGACTGATGACAATCATCTGCTGTAGCTGTTTGAGGACCAGTATTTTGTGCAGGCCCCTCTCTGTCTGGTACTCTGATGGCAGTCATCTGATGTAGCTGTTTGAGGACCACCATTTTGTACTGGCACCTGTCTGTTGGTATTCTGATGGGAATCATCCTCTTTAGCTGTTTGAGGAACATCGTTATGGACTGGAACCCTTCTTCCTTGTACTCTGATGGCAATCATTTGCTGTAGCTGTTTGAAGACTGCCATGTTCTGCAGAGCTGTACAAACAGCAGATATTTTGCTGCAAGTCTCTGAAGCAGATGACAGAGCAACATCCGAATAATCTAGGTGGTGGAAACAGGCCTTGATGAGTAGGAGCATGTGCTTGATAATGTTGCAGTTCTGTGACAGTGCAATATTATATTGCATCTTCTACATAGTCTGTGGGTTTCATATCAGTGTCAAGAGCTATGTCTCCAGGACATAAAAGGCATCACCAATAAGATATCCCTATGGGAAGTCAGATGCATGAATTGTGGGTGACTCCCTGGATGGCACTCAGACATTTTATATACAATACATGTGCATTGCATGTCAACTAACAGTTGACAGAGTGCAAACCTGTATGGTTTATATACCAGTGTCCTTGTGGACTATGCAGGGCCTTCATAATACTATAATTCAAAAACATGGCTTCTAGAACTTCAGGGAAATGGGCTATTTTGTACAATACCCAAGTGGCCTTATTTCTCTCCTGGAGTATTTGTGAACCACATTTGTCCATATGTTGCAACATAGTATCAAGGAACTGGTGTGGTATTCATTAGACAGATAACTGTCCCCTGGTGATTGCTGGAAGGTTCCTGTAGCAAGAATTATCAAAGCTACAACATATCTTAGTGTCTAAAAGATCAGTATTCCATGCAGCTCATACAATACAAGGTGAAGATGGTACTGTCTGCCAGCTTCCTTATGGTATCTCAGCTAATGTTGACTTTAGAAGATGTCCCTGTTGTGCAGGAGATGGTGCATTACAGTGATATCATGTGTGATGTGGAAGGAAACAACATGCCCCAGATCAGACACAAGGCTGACCTCTTATGTGTACGTTTTGGCTGATATAAATCGATGGGTGAATATTTAATACAACAGACAGTAATTGAAAATTTGGATTCATTTAAGAACTTGGGTATACATATAATTCCAAATTTGAGTTTTTCTGATCATCTCAACCAATTGGTTAATGACAGGTATAAATCCATAGTCTGTATAAAAATATTTATAAAGTCTAGAAAATCAGAAATGATGAAATCACTGTTTGTAGATTTTATTAGACCCAAACTAACTGCATTGAATAATAATATGAAATCTTATTAGAAAACTAATATGAGTAAATTGAAAAGAGTGCAGTAAAAATATATGAAAGGCAACCTAAGATGTGAAAATTTAAGTTCTTATAAAAACTTAAAATACTTGAACTTGTATAGTGTTACTTATACTAATATAGCTATTTAAAATGAGATCTTTTTGGGGTATATAGGGCATTGATTGACAACTATCTTTAGGAATGTTCAGGGTTACCTACTAGTAGTAGAGAAGCACCAGACATCCTGTGAAGGATATTATATAGGCTCATAGGTTCATAGGAACATATAGGAACAAGAGATATGTTGGTTGTTTCTCTGAGAGAGTAGCTGATTCCGGGAACAAACTAGCAAATTATATTAAACTAGCACTAGTTTAGTTATTTTTTAAGATGACTTGGACACTTATTATGGAGACAACTGATCTGGTATATTGAGAAGACAGTAGGGCAATACTGTCCATGTATAAGATATTTGTATGCATGTATGCATATAGCATTGCATAAGACTCTCTGACCCCATTCATTGAGAAATCACAATGTACAAACTTTCTGCTGACCATGGCCGATTGTGCAAGTTTTATACGTTTCTGAATCACAGCTGGGCTCATTACCATGATGTTACACATTTACATATTTAAACAAAAAAATATCCATAAAATGACATAAAAACATAACGCCAAAGTTAGCCCCAAAACTGTTTAATTGATATAAGTAAGTGCTTTTATCTGTCACAGGAGACTTCTTCAGACTTATCATCCTGTACATAAGGAATATTTATGGTAGGATAGCTGGATTCTATAATCCACCATTTTCATCTTCTGTCATTAAAAAAAATCTGTTACAGTGTGATAGATCACTGAAGATACATGCAATCATTAATGATGTACAGATGAAAAAGTGAATGCTAATGAAGACACTTGCAGCAGTATGGGGTAGTTGAAATGTAGTGCAAGATATGTATTTACGTACTTACCTACTTGCTCAGTGCACTGGTCTATTGACCTTTTTCAGCCATAACTCAAGCTCAATGAGCATAAAATACATCACAGTCTTTTGATCAACAATATTATATACAAAACAATTACCTAGCAAAATTCAGAACATAGTGGTAAGACTGAATGCAATTAAGTAAGATTAAAAGAGCCAGTCAGTGTGCATTGAGAAGATAAATATTTACAAAATACAATCTAAGATAGGCATAAAATGCTGTGTAGTCATACATAAACTCCTATATGTATGTGAAATATATGCATATAAGATTCCACATAAAGAGGATGCAAAAAGTTTCTTAAATGTATTCTATTATTCATGTTATGGGATGATAAGTTACCAAACTAATATTATGGTAGCAGTTGCAAGTAGGTTCACTAAAGTGATGTTTTTTAAGAGTATCTTTGATACTTTTAATGGTTTCTAGATTTTTAATGTCTGTAGGTAGGTGGTTCCAAGTAGCAGGTCCCTCTTTAGAGAAGGATGTCTCATCTGCAGCAATTTTAGATGGGTTGTCTTGTAAAGGTAGTTTCACTCTTAAAGTAGAACTGTGATCATGTTTTACTACCTTGAAAATTAGAGCACTTGGGAGAAAAGTGGCCTTATTAGGCTTTGAAAGCCATTTGGGATTTTTTAGCAAATTGCAATGGTGCATATGTTGGTCTGCTACTAGAATGAATCTATAGATTTTATTCTCAGCAGCCTGTATTCTATGAGTATTATTACTCAGATTTCATCACATTTGTTTGATTGCTTATCGTTTCACCAAATTATGTTGTTTCCTCAATGAATTTAAGAATTTGTTGCTTTATTTATTGGAGAATACAAGCTGGATAAGAATAACCTTTTACTAAGCAGGACATTTTAAAATGTTACAGTCTTGACATTTTCTCTTAGAAAAGATATAATGTTTTGCTTTGCGTTTGAAAATGTTTCTGATGACTAACAAAAACGATGGGTATGTTTTTTACCTGTAAAGATACATACTTCCATTTCACTCTGCTTTTCTCAAGTGTTATGTATAACAGGGATTATGGAACATGGCCTACCTATGATATGACTTAAGCGTGGGCTGTGCAAATGCTATTCATTTATATTGCTAGACAGTGCTGACATTTTCTGCCGGCACTCTATCCAGTGATGAATAGAATTTCCCATGTGATTGCAGTACATGTAAGTCCAAAGTAAGCAGGAAGAAACTATGACTGAGATATCACTCTAGTAAATGAAGGAAAAGGAGACAGATCACTTCAAAATCATAGGCCAGAATAACTTTTTAACTAATGTGAGTCAGTTAGTATTCCTTTTTAGCTTAATTATACAAACATATCTTTAAATAAGACACTTAAATCAAGGTCAGAATGACTACAGAACAATCAGATGCAGTCACGCAAGCAAGTGTATTTCCTAGCCATATAGCATGGTTTATGAACATATTTCTCAGTGTCTGGAGTTATGAATTAATTACAAGCTTGTACAATTCAGACTCTAAGACTGCAAGTATGGGCATTTCTTAAAACAGTATATTATGCAGAAAATGTCTACAGTCATATTTCTTTTTGTGGAAAAACAATAGATTAGTAACTTTAGATTTTTTTTTTTTACTTTATTTCTACTTTTTATTGCGCGCCATAAAACAAAGTGCATTTTATAAAAGTGAGCAAAATTATTTCTGCAACAACACAGACAACTTGGATATCAAACAAAACTGAAAGGTATGTGTATGATACATACAAAGGAATGTAGTAAGGAAAACAGTGATTGGTGCTCACATTCGGTACCTGGATGAAGTGATTTCTGTATGGAGTTTGCATTTAATTCAGATATTTGTGTGGGTTTTTGTTAACTAATTATGTCTCCTTCTACAACACAAAGACAAACTGTAGGAGAATTTAAAGATATTCCATAACTGAGTTTAGGTAAATCCTGTAATCTCCACAGCAAAGTGTGTATTATTGCTAATATGCAAGGTTATTGTTTAAGAAATACAGTAGACAATAGGTAGCATACTTGCCTTTGGTGAACAAGGCTGTGGGTTCTACTTCCACACCATGAAAGTGGATTGCTGAGACTATAGTGCAATATAAGGTGATGCTGCTCTTCTGAGTACATCATCCTTCAGATGAGATGTCAAACTGAGGCTCCATCTGCTGAGTCACTGGTAGCTTTGGTGGATCTAAAAGGTCTTGCAGCACTTACTGATAAGAGTAGCGGAAGTCAAATTTCTTCTAGTAGTATAAATACCACCTCGAGTCTCCCCTTAAGAGAGGCCTAGTGGCAATAACCCAGTCAATGAATGAGAAATAAATGCTTTTCTTAAATAATTTAATTATATAATGGTACTTCTGTGTTTTCCACCTCCTCCATTCCCTACTGATGTGCTGCACATATGTACACATTAGATATTACATTGTAATAAAAAGTAGCAACTTGCCACAGTAATTTATTTCAATCCTACAGATATGCATGTGCACACATGTGTAAACATCAATTACAGCCTCTTATATGCTTGTGACTGTATACCTCAGATGTTTGACTGTTATCGAATGAATGAGCAAATGCAAAAATAAGAGCCACACAGAAATTTTCAGCTCACTGTGATCAGAGCACAGTTTGCAACTTATTGTACCATCTCCCCATACCTTTCAATCTCTTCACTCAAGAATCAAAGAGAGGTAAAACATTTGTTGACAAAGGAACAAACTCTATGACAGTTATCTTTATATACTTAAAAACTTGTTCTAATAACAAGATTTGCGCTAACATGCTTATGAAGGGTATTAAATCTGAAACTCCAATGTCTATCATAATTATTTAGTGACTGCAGCCCTCACTGATTTGTCAAGAAAAGTCACAAACATGAGAAATAGAGCAAAATAGGATATGAAAATTAGAGCATTTTGGTATATAATAGTTGAAGGCAATGTGCACTCCCTACACACACACACACACACACACACACACACACACACACACACACACACACACACACAGATGTGACCATAAATTACATCCACCTGTACAACTGTGACTGTACACCTCCGATGTTTGATTGTATCAAATAAATAAATAACTGCCATGCAGTAATTTATCCTCTCTGCTCACTGTTGTCAGAAAGCAGTGTACAGCATATTGCAGCCCCCCTACCATATACTGTACAACTTGCCTGTTCAAGAATCAAGTAGAAAAATAAAAATATTGATGGACAAAGGACCAAAATGAGGGATTGCTACTGCCTTTACATATTTTTATTTCATTTGTATTTGCTGATCATGGTAGAGAACAGATCCCTATGGACCTTTCTCAGACTCAGCTCTGGCGCACTATCTGGTTAAGTGACTTGCTCAAAGTCACAAAGTTAGACAATGGAGGCTGAAGAAATCAAACCCTGCATTACTGAACCACTGAAATGACTCATTAATTCATTACAGCTGAGTGTGGCTCCAGGCGTTTCTGAAGTTACTTCTTACTGATGCCTATATGCATCAAATATTGCTTGTTCATATTGCTTTAATAATTCTGACACCATGCTTCATACACTGTATCAGAAGATTTAATCTTAAAGCACACATGATGGCAAACACAATTGCATTAATATTTAACCTTTGTCTAATACAGCTAAAGAGATATTAAATATTATTTCTAAAATGTTTATTTGTATTGTAATAAGTTTCTTATTTTTCTAAATATCTCAACATTCAGGTAATGCAGATAGAACTGCATAGCCTCATATGAAAGCCCACAGCCTGTATGAAGAAAATCCTGCTGGCAGTATATATATATATATATATATATATATATATATATATATATATATATATATATATGTATATATATATATATATATATATATATATATATATATATATATATATATATGTATATATGTATATATATATATATATATATATATATATATATATATATATGTATATATATATACGTATATATATATATATGTATATATATATATATATATATATATATATATATATATATATATATACATATATTGCTTGAATGGTTGCTGAGATATCATAAGTTGTTTCTACAACATTACAAAATTAATATTTACTGCCTTTCTTCTGGCTTATAAAATCCAGTTTAAAGCATCAAACAGAATGAATGCCACTAATGTAAAGATTAATTTATCCTAAATATTTTGCCATTTACAGTTTTCTTGTAGCACTTACGGTTCCAGTAATATAAATATTTGTTTGAATTGTAATGTGATAACTTCATTTTATAAAGGCTCAAGTTGCACCCACTGGGAATTAAAAGTATACACTGAAAAGAGATGTTCTGGAGGGAATGAGTTAACAGCTCCTTAATTCTCTGTCCTAAATATCATAAATGTATGTAGAAATTGTAGAATAACAGGCTTTGCATTAACATGCTTTTTGCAAATCTGAAACAAATATGGCTGTCATTATTATTTAGTGACTGCAATCCTCAGTTTGTCAGAAAAGCTATAAGTTTTATGAGGAACAGACCAAACTATAAGAAGAAAAGTCAGAGACATTCTGTGAAATCAGGAACTGCTGAGAGCATCTACATCTTCCACACATACACACCCACACATGTATATGTCCATGTATATACACATGCACACACAGATGTTGCTATTACTTACAGCTATCTATATTACTGTGACTCGATAACACATAAGTTTGATTGTGATCAAACAAATGAAAAAATGCAAGAATGACTGACGCACAGGAATTTATCCTTTCACCTCACTACTATTAGAAAACAATCTGCAACCCATTCCAAACCCCCCATATATACCTGTAAATCACTTCATTCAAGAAGGAAGGAGAAATCTAAAAACAGGAATTTATTCTCTCACCTCACTGCTGTCAGAAAACAGTCTGCAACCCATTCCAAATCCCCCATACATACATGTAAACCTTTTTATTCAAGAAGGAAGGAGGAAGTTAAAAATAATCTTGCAGAAAGGAACAAAATCAGAGACAGCTATTAGATACTTAGAAATTTGCTAAAATAACCAAATGTGCTTCAGTTTGCTTTTTCTGAAGGCTATTAAGTCTGAAATTTTAATGTCTGAATGTCGTCATTATTTAGTTACTGAAATCCTCATTGATTTTCCAGAAAAGTCACATACTTTATGAAGAAAAGAATAAAACATGAGACAAAAAAATAGAGATATTCTGTAAAGTCATGGAAAATTGAGAGAATCTATGCCCCCGACACACACATACATAAACACTGTAGATCATTGTATTTTAGCTAGTCAGCCACTGTAGCTAGACAGCATGTGCTTATAAGTGCAAGATCAGTGCCATTTTCTATAGTCAGTCAGAGTGAATGCAAGCATGAATAGAGATGCACATGTGAATGTGTTTGAAGTAATGAATCAGTTAGCTTAAATATATATTCCAGTTACAGGTCCTGATGTGTTTATGTACTAGAAACAACTTGAACCCATCACAGTGCCTCAGTGTCTCATCTGAATACAAGAGACATGTGACATGGTGTCAGAATGGGATCTGAAGTTGAAGCAAGTCTCAAATCATGAGGCACGAAGTTAGAAGTGTAGGACTATACAGGAGCCACCTTGCAAGCAGGTCAGCAGTTATTTAAATGTACTTAAACTTGTTTAAATGATTTTTCAGTTGTTGAATAAGTGACGAAGCATTCAAAAAAGTCGAAATAATTACTGGGATAAAAGAAATGTCCAAAATTGTGACATACTGATAAAAGTATTTGAAATAAATACAAAAGTGTTTGAAATAATTTTTGAAGTGTTAAGATGTATGAAAAGGATAAAACAACCACATTTTTTTCACAATGTACAACTTTTTCGCATTAACTTAAACCTTTCAAAGTATCTGAAGTGTAGAGTATTCGCAGTGTTTGCAGTGTTAAAGTCAAGCCTGCTCAGAGAGATTGTTGTGTATTTGAGCATAATTGCAAGTACCTGGTGTATGCTTATATTTAAACATATTTTGTTGTTTATGGCAGAGAGATTTCAAAGACCTGGATTGCTGGTGTTTGATAATAATACTGCTGAGAATTGGAGCATGTTTGAGCAAGAATATATTTTCATACAGGCTGCATTTTCTAAAAAAGAAGCACATACAAAGGCATTCATACATTTTAATTTAGCTGGCTCACAAGCTATTGAGATCAAGGGCCGGATTCACGAATGCTTACACGGAGTCTTAGAGTAGTGTAAGACTCCATGTAGCCTTTGTGATCCAGGAACAGCCCAAAGTCTGTGTAAGAGTTAGTCTAACACGGCTCTTACACGGAGTGGGCGTGGCTAAGCTAATCAGCCCACTTGCATCCGAATAGCATGCAAATGAGGCTGATCAGCGATCCAGGAAGCCCAGAACAGCCCGTGTAAGAGCCGTGTTAGCTGCAGAAATGTACTCAGTTGACAACTGAGTACGTTTCTGCAAACACGGCAATGGAGCCATGTCAGCTCCAAATAAAGGGTGCATATGTCATAGGCAGCATGCCAATGGCCAAATATGTGGCCATTGGCAATGCAACCCCATGCAAAAAATATAAAAATCATTTTTTTTTTTTTCGGCAATTGCCGATGTGTAAACCCAGCGCAGCCCCACGCAAACGGGCTGCGCTGCATAAAACATGAAAACGAAGGTTTTAAACCTACAAATGTAGGTTTTATGAATTATATGGAATGTCAATGGAGGGACCAGCATAGGAAAACCAACATGGCCACCGTGTAGTGGTTGCCAAGGGGGGAAGCCAAGTGTAAGAGATGTAACTAAGCATTAGTAGGCAATCTGATGCAAATGAGGGTAAGGATACTGAATACCACTGTCACATAGCAAATGAGCACAGTCTGAGTAGTGTAAGAGTTACAGAAGGGGGAGGAACAGAGTAGGAGATAGGTGACATCACAGGGGGGAATGGTAGAAAGGGATAGAAGTGATTGGGAGGTAGAGTTACATGACAGATGTCAGAGAGACATCAAGGGAGGAGGTGTGCCTCCAAGTAAACATGAGAAAGCCAAGAAATGGAAGGTGTACACTGTTGCCTACACCAAAGTTTCTTGCTGGACGTGTATGCGCACGTGTGCGCGCCGTGAACCGCGAGTAATACGGTGTGCGCGCGTGTAAGGCAGTGTGCGCGCGTGTAAGGCAGACTAAGCATGTGGGAGCGTGTTGGGAGCTGTTTAACACCGTTTGCGCGGGCGTGCACGCGTTCAAACCCGAATAAGCAGATTCTGAACTGTGTAAGTATGTGTGCGTGCGTGTAAGCCACTGTGAGCCTGTTTCTGCTGGTTTGCACACGGCCCCACCCTGAGGAAACAGCAAGGAAAAAGGAAACAACAGATGTACTAGGAAGTTAGCAGGGAATACTGCTGGAGCTAGCAGGTGAAAACAATTAGATGCAGGCAATTACACAGGCAGAATACTAGGCCAGCCCAGCACTTAAAACTCTGCAAACAGCAGTGCAGAATGTTTCTCTCAAGAGACACTGCAAGACAGGAGTTCAGTTATCAGAAGTGAAAACTTAAAAAGCTGAACTCAGAGCAGAAATGTTAGGGGCTGCCATAGCTGTCATAATGAGACATAGGCGACTTGCTGAGGGTGGTGACAATGCAGATGGTGCCAGACAACCCGCAGTGAGGAGACGGAGAAGAGTGTACAGGCCCAGGGTCACCTACCATGGGTTACATGAGCTGGAGATAGTAGAGCGCTATAGAGTGGACAGAGACCTCCTGCAGCAAATAGTGGAGCTATGCAGGCCACGCCTCACACACAGAACCAACAGAGGGGAACCCATCCCAGTGGAAACCAAGGTATGTGTTGGCCTAAGAATACTAGCAACAGGTACCTTCCAGAGACCAACTGGCGATATGATGGGGATATCACAGGCATCAGCTTCCAGGGTACTGCACCAGTTCCTGGATGCCATGTCAGCACATGTCGGTGATCATGTATACTTCCCCAATGCCCGTGAGGTATTGGCCAGCAACATCGTCTCTTCCAGCAAATAGCGGAATACCCTGAGGTACTGGGTGCCATAGACTGCACGCACATACGCATCAAAGCACCAGCAGGAGAGCGGGTAGGGCCTACATAAACCGCAAGGGCTTCCTCCATCAACTGCCAGGTCGTGTGATGCCCAGGGCATAATAATGAATGTGTGTGCCGGCTGTCCTGGGAGCTACCATGATTCCCACATCTGGCATCTGACGAGCTGTACCAGACATTTGCCAATGGGGACATCCCACACGGACACCTAGTGGGGATGCTGGATATGCACTGGACCCGTGGCTGATGACACCCATCAGAAATGCACACACACCTGAACAGGAACGCCATAATGAGGCACACGCACAAACACGGAATGTAATAGAGCGTGTGTTTGGGCTAAGCTCAAGTCACGGTTCGGTGTCTCGACATCTGGTGGAGCCTTGCAGTACACACCAACTACATGTACCCAAATTGTCATGGTATGTGCTATGCTACATAATATGATCATACGAAAACAGCTGCAGCAGGATCACCATAGGGCTGGGCCAAACAGCCCCCCACCATCGCCAAGGCCACCACAGGCACAGCGTGACTCGGAGGAGGAACAACCTGAGCCTGCCCCAGTAGGCAGAAGGAGGCGTGCCCAGTATGCCCTGGCTCTGGCAAAGAGGCAACGCATAGCACATACATTGGCTCAGTAGGAACCTTGGGAATGATACCCCTCTCCGACTCACCATATAGTAACAGGGATGCCTAATGTGACACAACCTGTTCACAAACATGTACAGGTAAGTGTAATATGTGCATCCGACAGAGGCAGCCCTGCAGCACCACCTGAGGCATGAATGCTGTGTGTCAAGTAATGTAACACCAAGTACCATATGCACTCCTGAGGACCCTGTCTAACATCCTACCCTCAACAAGCAGCATGCTACAACAGGACAACGAGATGACGGTGGAACAATTACCGGAGTAATGCAGGTAGGCAAAGGGGACGAACTGTGTGCCAGTCTGGGATGACATGCTGAGCATGACATGATGCACCACCTGCCAGGACTGGCATGCACCTATCAGTGCAGGCTGTATGGATACTGGCAAAGGCCGTTGTCATGCACAGTGTGCCCTGAATAGGAAGGTGCAAAACACAAACCTATCTCCATAGGTACCAGAAGGGATAAGAATCAGATAAGGGATAAGGTCAAACAGCAAGATGCATGCAGACTAAGCCCACACAGTATGGAGAATGTTGATAACTGTGCTGTAACAGAATACCGAGGCAAGGCTCACAACAGCACCCTAACACCACCAGGTCACACCTCAGACTGTGCTGTATATCCCCAACACTTGGAACAAGCTACAAAAAAAGGGTGACCATCAACAATTACAAGGATAACAACACCCCCATGTTGGTACCACCAGAAAAAGCAGCATGGACTAGCCATGCACAAGTAACAGTGGCTAAAACCGCCCACCAGTGTATAGCCTGCCACAGAGTACTGGCCCAACACCAGGAACTGCATTGCGCCCATGCTGGAATACATGAATATGTCAAGTCCTCAAAACCACATTATAATTGCTGACTGCAAATACCCCGACACATAGACTGGGAGAAGTATACCAGCTGCAACAGTGTAGGACAAAAGGGCATTAAACCACAAGCCAAAAGGGCCAGGAACAACGTAGCACACCCACAAGAGGGGCAAGCATACTGGATGTGATAATCAGCAACATGGGTACGGGATGTTAAGATGAGAAGTGTATTGCACATTGGTAACACCAGACCATATAGTAATCACACTGGATATACAAACCCTGACCAGAGTCCCTGTCCGGGAAACACAGTGGAAAACATGTGCTAAGCATTATGCGCACACCTCCAAAATGATGTAGAAGCCATGAAAGTTCACGCGCAGGTGCAAAATATGGGCCACGCCTCAGAACCTGCAAGACAGCCACGCCATGAACAACGCCAGGAATGCTTGCATTATGCAGTCCCAAATTAAAACAAGACACAGTGCCTAAATCTGGCATGGTGGACTCCAGCCATAACCAAAACATGCAAGAGAAAGAGGAAGCTACTACATGATAGAGCAAGCATGAACAATGACGTAATTACTGATCAGTAGTATGGCAATATAATCTGTCCACACATGCAATCCAGTAAGGCCAGGCTCAACAAGTGGAATCTGTGAACCCTGTGCCAATGTTACACCTGCCCCAAGTACACAGACAACCACCAACTCCACCCAAGAAATACAAATATATGTGAGAGATGCAACCATCCATCCAAACCGGAGGCAGAGCTCCCCTAACTCAGTACACCCACAACAAGTCAGTAGGAGAAGGTAACCACACACACCAGAAATACATACCCACATAGACCTACCACAACTGCAAACCAAACACATAAACACAGAAAGACATTCCCAGAGGCAGAAATCACACACACAGCACACCAACAGAGGCCAATAAAGCAGACACCCAATGAAACATCCACCAAACATAGCACATGCACAACATAGCACACAAAGCTGGTGTGCCAAACAGTCACAGGCCAGAAGGAGAAACAACATGCCTGATACAGTTGTACTATGTGATTCCATAGTCAGACACACTGCCGTCCCGCACAGCAGACTGAACAAAGGAAAGGGTACAGTAAGCTGCCTGTAGGCCGCCACAACATGCCACATAACACAAATATGAAGGTCACTCCAAAGCAAACAGAAATATGATGCAGTTATAGTCCATGCTGGTGTGAATGACCCGAGGTGTACTGCCCTAGCCTACATGTAAAGAGACACAGATGAGCTATCTGATTATGTAGTCCAGGCTGGTATGACACTCACCGTTTGCAGCAACTTACCCTTACCAAGAATAATGCCACAGTAGAAACATGGAATGATCAGTCATAGCAAGTAGCACATCTACTGGTGTCAGTCCAAGGGGATCCAATGTCTGTCAGGTTGGGATGTCATGCTTGACAATCCATGCAGCTGCCCTTGGTATGGCCTGCACCCGTTACCCCTGGGCGTCTGAATAGTGGATAAGGCCTTGGCCACCTCCACACAGCCTTATGTAGGCAAGGCTGAACAGACTGACCCACCACCCGAGAAAACCTAAGTGGGAAGAAACATAAGGGAAATGATGACCGATGCCAGATGTGTACACCCCAATATGCATGCCCCCTAGGCCATCCCCAGAATACAGAACATCGATGTCTGTGCAGTGACAGAAACCTGCTGCAAGGCCCCTGACAGCACACCAGCACTACCAGGTTATACCATGTACCATGTGTCATGGCCCCAAAACCTGGAACACTACATAAAAGGAGGTGAGTAACCATAGGCAGCACAGACACCCAGACGTCCAGGTAACTGACAATGTACAAGGCAGTGGAGTTCACCCACGTGCAACTAACTGTAGGCAAGACTGCTGTGCAGTCTGTAGTATGCTACAGACCGCACTCTCACACACAATAACCCCCCCCCCAACCGTCTGGAACACACTGGACAGTATGAATGTCCCACCAAATACCAGACAAGGTTACACGAAATACCACAAAGGTGGTAAACCATAATGTATGGAAGGTGTAACCAGGGACCAAGGGACACAAGTGAACAGCAACCTGTTATGTGACACCCACATTGCCAATGTGGCTAGGAAGACTGTGTACATGTGACACTGTATTAGGAAAGGAGTCACATCTATGGCAACAGAGGCCACTGTGCCCCTATACGTTATCCCAATCACACCGATAATCCAGTACAATGACTCATGTGGGATCTACCTTACCTGACACCTGCAGCAGTTAGGAAGACTGCAAAGCTACCTCACCAAGAGGAGAAAGTGTCATACATATATGTCATATGCTGCTAGGCTGTAGACACCCCAGCTGACTACAGTTGCAGACTGCCCACACAGAGGCATTGCATGCCTGTTGTAGGAGGCCATGCCTAACACAGGAGTGATGGACCTGCCCCACCCCAGACAACACATATCCATTGGAGATGCGAGAGTGAGAGATGTCAACCCCAACACATAATGTAATAGGATGTGCTGGTGGGACAGATACATGATCCACAGGTACCTCACACCCTGGACCAGACTCCCACCCCATGTTAGGCAGAGCCCCTCACTGACATTGTTCAACAGGAATCTTGGCAAGTGGATGGATGATTGTAGAGTTACAGTGGGGGTCTTCACTGTGTGATGTCCAGACAGAGGCACAGCTAAGCAAACAATACATGGCCATACTATCCAGATAGCAAGGGTTCTCAAAAGCCACACACACTCTGGCTAGCCTAACAAATGCCCAGGGTGGATAGCCTAGTATGAACCTATGAACCTATGTAGATACAAATTGCACAGGACATGAAGGATAATCCGAAGGCTTACACAACTGATGGTAGGAGCCATCCTGTGTATTCACAGATATGGACTGAATCACACAAACACCACAAACACACACACATATTGCCAACATACATCCTGACAGGTGCAGTGCAAACCCACACACCCCCATGTATGCAGAATATGTATCCCAGCAGACAGCTGGCTCCCTGACATAGCAGATGCTGAGGTAACAGACAACATCTCCAAAGCAAAACACACAGCAGCAATGGTATGAGATGGTGACCTTGGCGATGTGCAACATGGAGTCTAAGATGAATGGAATGCCACACCACACTACTGCTCAATGCCAGCCGTACCACAGAATATGTACCCAAAGAGCAGTGTACATCAACAGTGGTCCTTCTCAACAAAGGTGTTGCCTGAGTGGATACTGAACAGTACTACCCCAGAATCCTGAGAAGCCCAGATTGCTCAGCTATGGAAAGGAGCAGCATGTACCACAGAAATATGGATGTCGGGGACCTACTGACACCGGACCCAACACAGTGTGGCCCTCTCAAGTGCAGATCCTGCCCCTAACCATGTTGGACCTAATTGAAACAGTCATTCATGTCATTGATGAGGGCAATGTGATCCACACAGTGGATCTGTACCTTGCAAAGGCGTCTATACAATACCCTACATGTTCAGTATAGATAGGCTCACCAGTGTAAATATAAACCCACATGTCAGTAGAGGGGTTGCAAACCAGACCAAGGACAGAACAGACATGGTCAGACCTGCTTCAGCCATGTCAGACTACAAACCAGATATAACTGGCATCCCACAAGGCTTGGACCTGGTATCCCCCTCGTCTGGTATATATGTCCCATAGGTACAGGCAAACATGGAAGGACTGTGTCGTGACATGTTTGCAGAGGACTACAAACCGCTCACCACATATGATCCACCAGCTGACACATGCATCCTACAAAGGGCCACATACAAACAGAGAACTGGTGCCATAGCTATGTCAGCAAGCTAAGTGCAGAAATGTGTATAGTCAACCCCTGTGGATATACAGTAAGTGTCCACCAATTACCACATAGGTGTTAACCCATTATGTAGTTAACATGTAATGAGAGACCTGGGGACACAGGGTGATGGATATCCTGCACTGGACAAACATGTGCTGTAGTGTTTACAGAAACATACCACATACCCACCTAATCATGAAGGATGTCAGATCTACACAAGGTGAGGTCATTGTGGCTCTGCAGTCCTCCTGCATCAGTGGGTCAATCGACTACAATAGCCCCCGTGGGATGTACCGCAGCAGACACCTCCATCAACTGTAAAGTCCCCAACAGTACCAGATCAGGAGTATCAATCAGCCTACACACATGCCATGTTCTGCATGTGTTGCTGGCATCAATACAAATGCTGCACATAGTACAATCTGAATGGCAGTGAGCTATGCACATGACAGACCTGAACCCCAGCACTGAGTTACATGGGACAGGCTGTACTGTGTGATCCATAACACAGAAGCCACCCCCACCCATGAGTGAACCCTCAGCACAGGCTACCCATAGAGTCACTCATTAACCTTCCACAATAGGAATCCTGATGGGTGGACGGGAGATGGTAGGTTCATCCAGGATATCACTGTCATGTCACAGGTAGACAGAGGCACAGTATACAAACCATTACATTGGTCATGGCAAACTACACTTACAATGTGTGTGGAAGGACAAACACACTCTCCAACTTGCATTAGCCATGGACTAGGGCACAACGGTAGTGTATGCAATTGTACACCTATGTTGTGGGATACACTCACAATGTTGGGCAAGTCTGGTGTAAGTGGTGCATATCAGAACAGAATGCAACATGGACAGATGTACCCAACTGGCCCCGACCAGGCTGTTGTGCCCATGATCAGAATGTAAAGCAGTGATAGCAGTAAAGCCCAGGTTACTGTCCACCACAGTCAAAGTACTGACAGTACACTATACAGTACTACAGTGTTAGGTCAGTGTGAAAGGATGTTGACGACTGCATGCAAAGTATCCCATGCAAACACTGCAGGCACAGTATAATCCTGTTGTGTTGACACACAAAGCAGTTGTACAGTAACTACACAACATGACACACAACCCACAACCATGAACGGGTGATAGTTTGTGAAGTTCACACACATCCACAAATGTGGTGGGCTGCAGAGTCCAACATATGGAATAATCACACTGGGCATGCTCACACACTTTGACAACATGCCATGGGAAGGCTGAACTGGGCATGCTCACACACTTAGTCCAAATCTTGTTTTAGCAGTGGGACACACGTATCTGGTATTGTCATGTGTTATGCCAGGGTCCAACCACAGCACAGCAGTCTGCCCAGTGCACACAGTGACATGACTACAGAGACATACGTGATATAGTGGATCCCTCCCATATTCAAACAGTTTCCATAGATGCAGAGGTTGTCCATACCAGCAGGGAATGCTATGGCAATAAATATATGCAAACAGTCTGTTAGCAACAAATAATGTGCATTTCACAATTAAACATAATGGTGTAGAGGTCAACAATAGGCTGTTTGCCCTAGGGAATGACAGCTTAGCCATAGTGTGCTTGGTGTCCGCTTCCCCACAGGATGCACATTCCCCTTTCCAAACACAGATGATGTCAGCACCCTAGAAGTACAGCAGGAGAAATGTAACTCCCCAGTAATCCGAATAGCGCGCTCCGCTAATGCATCCGTCTCAAGTGTCATGACATAGTTAAACAGGGGTTCAAATCCTGTGTGTGCGTGTGTGCGTCTGTCTGTGAGTGAGGTTGGTCTGTGTGGGGGAAATGTCCCTTTTGGCAAACAGGAAACCACACCCAGGATGCCCCTCCCCTTTGCTACACACTGCTGATGTCAGCACCCTATAAGTGGAGCATGAGAAAGGAAAACTCCCAGTAATGCGAATAGCGCGCTCTGCTAATGCGTCCGTCTCAAGTGTCATAACATAACTAGGTAGGGGTTTGATTCCTGTGAATGGCAAGTGTGTGTGTTTGTGTGGGGGGGGTTAGTGTGTGAGGGAAAAGTCCCTTTTGGAAACTGGGTGAACAGACTACAGGATGCCCCTCCCCTTTGCTACACACTGCTGATGTCAGCACCCTATAAGTGGAGCATGAGAAAGGAAAACTCCCAGTAATGCGAATAGCGCTCCGCTAATGCGTCCGTCTCAAGTGTCATAACATAACTAGGTAGGGGTTTGATTCCTGTGAATGGCAAGTGTGTGTGTTTGTGTGGGGGGGTTAGTGTGTGAAGGAAAAGTCCCTTTTGGAAACTGGGTGAACAGACTACAGGATGCCCCTCCCCTTTGCTACACACTGCTGATGTCAGCACCCTATAAGTAGAGCATGAGAAAGAAAAACTCCCAGTAATGCGAATAGCGCGCTCTGCTAATGCATCCGTTTCAAGTGTCATAACATAACTAGGTAGGGGTTTGATTCCTGTGAATGGCAAGTGTGTGTGTTTGTGTGTGGGGGTTAGTGTGTGAGAGCAAAGTCCCTTTTGGAAACTGGGTGAACAGACTACAGGATGCCCCTCCCCTTTGCTACACACTGCTGATGTCAGCACCCTATAAGTAGAGCATGAGAAAGGAAAACTCCCAGTAATGCGAATAGCGCGCTCTGCTAATGCGTCCGTCTCAAGTGTCATAACATAACTAGGTAGGGGTTTGATTCCTGTGAATGGCAAGTGTGTGTGTTTGTGTGAAGGAAAAGTCCCTTTTGGAAACTGGGTGAACAGACTACAGGATGCCCCTCCCCTTTGCTACACACTGCTGATGTCAGCACCCTATAAGTAGAGCATGAGAAAGGAAAACTCCCAGTAATGCGAATAGCGCTCTGCTAATGCGTCCGTCTCAAGTGTCATAACATAACTAGGTAGGGGTTTGATTCTTGTGAATGGCAAGTGTTTGTGTGTGAGGGAAAAGTCCCTTTTGGAAACTGGGTGAACAGACTACAGGATGCCCCTCCCCTTTGCTACACACTGCTGATGTCAGCACCCTATAAGTAGAGCATGAGAAAGGAAAACCCCTAGTAATGCGAATAGCGCGCTCTGCTAATGCGTCCGTCTCAAGTGTCATAACATAACTAGGTAGGGGTTTGATTCCTGTGAATGGCAAGTGTGTGTGTTTGTGTAAGGGGGGTTAGTGTGCAAAGGACGTGTCCCTTTTGGCAAATAGGATAGGACACTACAGGATGCCCATACCCTTTTCTAAATACTGATGATGTCAGCACTCCATAAGTATAGCAGGGGAAGAGAAAACTCCCAGTAATGCAAATAGCGTGCTCAGCTAATGCGCCTGTCTCACGTGTCATAACAGTCAGATAGGGGTTTGAATCCTGCAATTGGCAAGTGTGTGTTTCTGGCTGAGGAGGTTAGTGTGTGTGGGGACAATGTCCCTTTGGTAACTAGGTGAACAGACTACAGGATACACAGTCCCCTTCTACACACTGTTCAGCAGACGGCCATGGGCCTGGCACAAGCTGTCTGTTGCTCCAATGCCCCTTTGGTAGATGCCTGTGTCAGCTGGGTAGTCGATTATGTTGTCCAGTTTGCAGTCATCTGCATATCTGGACAGCCACAGTTCATCCGTGTTGGCCTGTACCTCCAATAAATATGTACCTAACAAGAGGGTCCCAGGACTGAGCCTTCTGGGACACATCCTGGAACTGTTATGGGGTGTGGCATGGCTCCAGCAATGCTAAACATGTGTGTTCTGTTCATGAGCCACTGTGCAATCCATCTAGTGACATACGGGCTCATATTCAGGATGGTGAGCTTGCCTAGAATGCCCAAGTGTGGTATTGTTGCCAAGGCGTTTGCAAGGCCCAGGTAGGCTGTGTGAACCACCTTCCCCTCGGCAATGGCCTTGGTGACTGTAGCAAAGGAATCAACCCGGTTACACCTGGTAGTGCTGGTGTGCCTCCAGTAGCCCTGAACCAGGCATCTGTTACTGCACACATATCAATGTTTCCCCAAAGGAGTGTTTTGGGTGCATGCATGTGGAGGATTAGACATCTGGCGTTGTGCAGCATTGCTCTTAGTGTCTTAACCCTTGTGATACCTATGAAGGTGTGTTTGTCATGTGAGCCCTGCCTAACATAGCCACTATGGGGGTAGCAAGAGGCTTTGCCAATATCCGATAGGCCAGGGGTGACAGGTGCAGGCTGTCCCTAGCAAAGCAGGTAGTTCAACAGGAGATGGATGTGAAGGTGTAGTGCCTGTGACTACCTAGCAGTAGCATACATGACTGCTCACGTGGACACATGTCAGGCAGGTCATATGCACTGTGTCACAGTCAATGTACATGTGAACAGGTCAAACAGTAGCAACCTCTCAAGTGGGACACGGCCATACATACAGTAGGCTACACAGATGGCAGTAGGAGTCCACAGAAGCCCTATAACTATGCATTGCAGGTGTGATCGGTATTCCAGGGTAATTGCAAGCAAACATGCATGCAAACAAAGGTACAGTGAACAGTGCTCCATGTAGTCCATTGTACAACAAACAAGCTGTACCAGTTCCATAATTTAACACTGCACATATGCAGGCGCTATGCACATGTACATGGAAACACACTGGTCAGATGGCCAGGGTCCAGTCTCAGTGCACACAAGTGTACGGAACATGCATGTACTGTCAGGATGTACAACAACTGGATATAAAGCCATGTGCCCGTACCTGCAGTAATACACGTCAAATAACAGACACCGATCCTTCTCACAGTGGTGCCATACTTAGTAGGATGTATGCTCCCTGGCGTGCCACCACAGTATCCCTGACATGTATGGGGACTCTCCCTCCCGTGACAGTTTGTTATGTGTGTTGGGGCTGTCTAGTATGGTAGGAGGTGTGTGCATGCAGTGCTAGTGTGCACCTATGTGTCCTGTACCACTTGTGTAGTTATGCACACATATCAACGTCCTCACACATCTGCATTGCAGAGTCTAGTGTGGCCAACATGCCACTTGCAATTCACATGTCCATCATTGTGTGCTACTACAGTCATTACCCATCCCCTGTGCTACCTATGTTTGTAGGCTGCTGTTGACATCATTACCACTAGTATGCCAACATGTGCAGATGATACACTATGTTACTTACCATGGGTGTAGACAACAGGACATGACAATCACACAAATACTGCATCAGGCATGCTGTGATATACCCACAATGAAATCAGCACACAGTACTGTACAACACATGATACTATTACTACACATCTATGTGGTCACCCTGTGCATCAGTAACATGTTAACCTGTACCTGCACAGTTGTTACAGACTGCAGGAGGTGGCACAGTTTCATCATATGCACAGGGTGTGAACCTGGTATACCTGGGTCAGCCACCCATACCACCAATTGACATGTATGTGTATGTGTGTTGGTGAGGGACAGCATTAGAAGGTGGGGCAGTGTTGCTGCAGTGTGTGCATGTATGCGTTAGCCCTAGGTGTTGTTATATTGCATGTGTGTATGGATGCACACAGTTCCACCTCATGGCTGCCATTTACTGGTGTTTGTGGACAGCCACAGACTGTACCTGCCAGGCCATACAGATCAGTGTCTCTGGGCACGGACACGGTACCTGTGCCTTGCAGGGGTGCTACGGACCATATCCGGGACCAACCCAGACTGGGTACTGTCATCGGAAGCAGGTGTTCGCTGACTGGACACAGAGCCCTGTCGGCCCTGGCCAGAGCCACGTGCACGTGGTCTCCTGGGGCGGTCTGATGACAGCACAGAACCAGCATTGCTGGGGCTGCTGCTGGCACTACGGGGGCGGCCGCGGCCCTGTTGTCGTCCACGCCGACTGCCAGCTGCTGCTGTTGCTGGCATACGGCCACGTCGACGCAACCGCCCACCATCACCCTGGCTCATGGGCATGTAGTTGTTGAGACGGTCTAATATGTCCCCACAACGTCTGTCTACAACGTTGGTGAAATCACGGATGGCGGCCGCAATGTCACGCATACCGTCGGTCATGGCTGTGCGACATGCTGTCAGCTCCCTCAGACCCTGTCTGGTGTACCATTCCATACGTGACTGTGCCTGCATGACAGTCCGGAACATAGCTGAGGTTGTAAGTCCTCTGTGGGCACATCTGCCAGGGGCAGTACGCCCATGGATGCTCCCACGAGAACCCCTGGACAACTGTCTGTGTGGTACCATGTGTGGGCCATGCCCATGGCTGCTATGTGGGGAAGCATGTGCCGCAGGTACCACACTACCCTGGTCGATGCCCACTGTATGCTGTCCATCACCTAGGGACAGTGGTGACAAGGGGTGTAATGGCAGGATAACTGTGCACATGGATGGTGTTGACAGCTGTGTACTGTCAATTGGCTGACCAATGGCGGACCCTGGCATACCGTCCTGTGCCACTACAACAATGTCATCAGTGGCAGTACCCACGGCACCTGACTCAGTTTCCCTGCTAGATAACACCAGAGCAGCGACAGAACCTGTGGGAAGTAAACAGGAAACACAGTTTACAATGTCTTCACACTGCCAGCGATGCACACATGCACACATGCACACATGCACACATGCACACATGCACACATGCACACATGCACACATGCACACATGCACACATGCACAGGTGCACACATGCACAGGTGCACACATGCACACATGCACACGTGCACAGGTGCACACATGCACACATGCACACATGCACACATGCACACATGCACACTTGCACACTTGCACACTTGCACACTTGCACCGCGTGCACACGTGCACATGCACACAGTTTCACACAATTGAACAGTACTCAGTATGCGTGATATTGACACACAGACACAGACACACCTACATGCATACAAGGGCACCACTAAGTGTGCCAAAAGGTACTATTACTAACAACATCTTAACAGGTAAAGTAAATAGACACTCACCAGCATGGATAGGCTGCACTGCAGTGATACCAGAGGGTCCTGCAGACAGGAGGAAACTAATGTTAGTGGGCACAACTGTGCCAATAGTACGGAGTATGATACAGGTCAGGTGAACCACAGTCGCCTTTAAACGGTCTGCAGCTAATATTGCGGATATCACACTTGCACATTTAATACTATGGTTGCAGCTACAAACAAAGGACACACCACACACATGCATTAACTACCAGTGTACACAACAGTCAACTACACGTGACATATTACCTGCACGTTCAGTGTCCTGCTGCTGTGCGGCTCCAGCCTCCATCATGACACATGTCTGCTGCTGTTGGTGTTGCAGGTGGACTGGAGCCACTACACTCAGGAGCAGTCCCTCCAGTCTGGTGAGTGGGGGATGTGTAGCCACCCCACCACCTGTGGCGACCTGTTGCCTGTGGATATCTGATGCACGCTGACGGACATGTCTAATCAAATCACTGCAGTGATGTCGTACCTGCTCATATGTCCTATTATGCATGCCTATATCATTTAGCCGCTGGACAAGGTCCTGCCACAGTGCAGCCCTCACCTGCTGATTCTGGCTGGTGCGGGAAAAGAGTGTTGCATAGTCCCGCACCAGGCTCTGGTGTATCTCCTCATCCTCAGCCACTGAGTATGTTGCATGTCTCGGGTGGGCCATGTACCTGGGAAGAAAGATAACATGGTATCAGCAATCTATGTTGGCAGACCTTGGCACACATAATACACATGCTACTTGACTGTCATAATAACACATATCACACATATGTGGCAGCTGTCTGTCTATTGGTGGATACACATGTAGATGGCCAGGTAGCAGTGCTCGGCCATCAACTGTTGTACAGTACCTGCCAGGCTACGTACGACATACTACTGGACAGCAGCAGTCAGAACACAAATTTCGGAGGCACCTCCTCACTCTGTGTGTTTGTGTCTAGGTACTGTATGGCGTACATCGGCAACTACTGTGAGCTGACAACACCCTGCTTGCCCTGGATATACATATCCCACCTCCACCACCAGCACAGATGGCTACAGTGCACAACATTACAGATACAGACGTTACACTTTGTAACACTGATATGGTATCCTTACAGACCACTGGGCCAGTGTCAGAGACATCACACAATGCTGACCCCTACACAATTGCTTTCTACAGACATCTCCAAGACCACATGGCTCATGCATCCCCATATATGTCCAGGACACTGTCCACAAAGGGACAGCATCCTGTCCGTCGAACCACAGACATATACTGATTGTATCACACTTGATGTAAGCTACTACGAGACAGAGCATCAGTCTCTGAAGGGAGGTATGTCTGAGCAGCACTGGTAAGGATCTATTTCCCATCACACTGACCACATGGGCAATGTTGAGTGGGACATCAAGCGTGATACTGCAGATGACCAGGAGGCCTACCTGACCTATTTAGCGACCTGGTCAGGACCCATCCTCTATGCCCATGGTTAGTACACTACACATATTTCACCTACACCACAGCTAGACCACATTGTGGCGGACAGGGTCAGTGCAGGTGTCACCCCACCCTCCCCCTGTATTAAGGCATGGGTATCCCTGCTGACCCTAACCTCAAGGACATCACAGTTATCCAGGTGAGAGACACCCACAGGTGAGCAGACTACACGACATGGACGGGACCTGCTGGTATCCCCAGTTGCATGCTACATACCCTCTGACAGGTGCTAAACACACATATACAGGTGCTATGTTACACTACCTGGACTACAGGGTATGTACCTGTACACTGGAGCACAGCACCAGTGGTTCCACTCCATGCAGGAGGCACCTCACCATACCAATACAATACAACACAATACATGACATTGTAATCCGATACTGTGCAATATGCTAATGCCCCCATGTCTACAGCAGCGTACTGTTCTGCTAACCTGACAATTGTGACACATGTGGTGTGATGGTACCTGCTGCTGACACACAGTGACACAGGGTGACACATATGGCATATTACCTATCTCAGTGACATGCAGCAGGGGTATGTGTGACATGTACACATGGGGAGTCTCGCATCGTAACACTGTGTGGTTTGTTGCAGGGTGTGTCCTGTCAGTGAGTCTGAACCCGTACCTACACATGTGCACTATATTGCAGTGGCACAGACGACACACAGCAGACAGGTGGGTCGTATGGTGGCCGGTGGTACACTGCCTGTTGGACATCTATCATGGGTGTGAGCTCCATATGTGCATCTGGGGGTGGTAACCTGTACATGGGCGGCATACGTGTACTCTATGGTGGTGACAGTCACTGTGCAATGGTACTGTGTTTGGGTGCATTGTCACCGTGTTGTACATGTCACTGTGTCCTTCTACATATCTGTTGCTGTCGTGTGAGGTCCATACCATGGCATACATTACGTGCTGTGGGGAGTACACTGACCTACATGTCCATGCCTGACTGACCATGTGGGTGGACACATACCATGTACAGCTGTTCCAGGGATAGTGTGCCACTGTTACTTTCATTGGGGCCACTATTGTACACATGTCCGACCCTGACCACCCCTGACACATGCAGTGGTGGGCGGACACTCATTTATATGGTGGTTACCTGTGTAGGTGGTCTGGACTGTGGTATGATACTCCAGATGTGACACTGCTGTTCACTCCATGCCTTAGTCCCCAGGCACCAGTTGCAATACATCTGTACACATGTGCCTCACTCCAGCTCTGTATACATCTCTCTCACTCTCTCTCTATACATATATCTATGTATTAAGATATGTCTATATGTCTATGTCTGTATACATGTACATATGTGTGTATGCATTTGCACAGATATATATATTGCTGTACATATTCTGCTGTAGATGTGGGGGGGGGCACAGAGGGGGTGTGGGCAACAGGGGGGGGGTGCAGGCTGTGTTGCAGGTCAGCATATACAATCATACCTGTAGGTGGTCAGATCAGTCTGTCTATGTATATGTATCTACATATTTCTACCTCTGCATGTGTGCATTACATAGTTATGTCGCTACAACATTCTATCAGCATCTGTCTATGTGGTCCTACATCTCTCTCTCGCTATGTATGTACACATATGTGGATATCATATGTACACATGTACATATAGGATATCTACACATACATATGTTGACATGACTACATGGCCATATGTTGGACAGGTATGTCAGCATATATGTCTACCTTACTGTATACACACACTAACATACTGCTAAGCATACATAGCTCTGTAATGTAATTAGTACATGGCAGTACAACCTACAATCAGACGACATATATATGTGCACATAGATGCTGACACATACAACTGTATGTACAGCCTTCGCTGATAGGTGCTGTATATCCCCTGCCCATTACACATCTTCATATACATATGGATACAGCCCAATAACACATATGGAGGGTTCACAGTATGTACACCTTGATAGTTTTACTTTACAGTACCTGTGTTAGTCACAGCTGTGTCTGCGAATGTCTGTCTCACTGTCCTGCTGCTCTGGTTCACTTTTGCAGCTTCCAGGTAGCTGTTGCTGTGATTGCTGTCTGTCAGCTTATTCGCAGTATGGTTCTGGTTGTCCCTTTCTCTCTCTCTCTCTCTCTCTCTCACTCTGTCTCTCTGTCTCTCTGTCTCTCTCCAGGTGCAATGTAATTATTGCATGCGTGGACATGGACTACAGCATACTTTTGTAGGTATCTGCATATGCCCATGTGATGGCCTCTGCACCAATTGTTAGCCAGCATTTGCTAATTGCATGCAGCCTGTTGTGTACTGATTGCAGTTCTCACTGTGATTGCAGAACTGTGCTATATAAGGGTGTGTGGAATAGGCGTAGCCCTTTCAGATGTTAATGGCAGGGACCATGCTGTTATGCTGTGGACAACATTCTGTGAGTGTAAAGGTTGGTATCTCTAATTGTACTCTGTGGGTTGTGGGTTAACATTCCTCCATTCATTTCTCCAGTTTCCTGTACTGACTGTGTATGTACACTAACAACTACTACTATTGTTGATGTGTGCATGTGTGTGTGTGTGTGTTTTCCTTTCACCTTTGCTTGCATTCTGTTGCTACGTCTTCGATAGTTGCCCTTCACTATCAGTACTGGTGTGCCTGCTAGGTGTCTTGACTGTTGTGTGCTGCTGTAGCTTTCCTATTTCCCATGTACATTCACAGCCTGGAATGCTTGCTATATCTGCTAGGGTGTTACAGCATGCAGTGTGGTCTGGCCATGGTGTGGGCCTTGACATCTATTAGCATATGTGGGTATGCTGCTGAGCAGGCCCCAGAGGCTTTCAGGTTCACCGGTTATGTGCCTCATGGAATGGTACATATCAGTGGTGTGCACCCATTAATATGTCTGGTATGCTGCAGGTGTGACTGTGGGTTAGCATGAGCATAGGTATTGCTACACCTTTTCTGCCATGCGAGTGGTGAATACTTTCAGGAACCCATAGTTGCCATTGCATGTGTTACACCTTTCTGCCTACTGTTTGTACATTTCACATGTGGTCTGTGGGGCATCCCTGTACGACATTCACTGTTGCTATGTCTAGGGTCTTAGCTATTCAAATATGGTGGTATTGTACCCGTCATGTGTACAGATATTTGCAGGCTGTCCACATGTCTGCCTGGAAATTTGGTCATTATCTCATGCACACCTTTATCTGGCAGGTCATTCTGGCCTCAAGTCAGGATATGGTGACAAACATTCAAGTTCCAGACTGCATACCCTTCCAAACATCCCACAAGGTGTAGACCCTGTTACTTTCTGAACTGTCTGCATTTGTTGTAACTTCATTTGTAATGTGTCCCTGTTTTTGGGCCTTTGCTCCACATATGTTATTACTTGGTCCGGATGTGTTCCTGTAAGGGGTTGTGGGGTATGGGCAGTGCTTCTCCTGCTGTGAGTATGTGTGTGTATTGCAAGGTGCTATGGTGACATTATTACCTACTAGCTTCCAACTAGCATGGCTGTTTCTGTTCACACACTACTGTTATGGAAATCCACCAGTTTTGTTTGTGATTCTAAATGTCATGCTTTGTGTACTACACATCTATATTCCAAAGACATGCATCTGGAGCATTTCTCCCCGGGCCTCCGCTGAGAACAGGCTCTGTGAAACCTAGTCGGACTTTCCCGGTCAACACATGATAAGTAAATAAGATAAAAAAAAAAAAAATATTCCCTGTACATTCATTCCTACTGTTAAATGATATATTTACTTTAGCACAGTGTTTCTATGTAAGAGTCATGGCTTAGTGGTAAGTCATGCAGACTATAGTTGCCAAGGTCCGGGGTTCGGGACTCACAGTGGGATTTTATTTTTCTTTTGAACTGAGTTCAGGACCTGTCAATCAAAGTGACTAAGGCACTTTTAAGCTGTTGTAACCGGGTTAGCTGGTTTGGCGGAGCTCACGCATGCGCACTGGCGGTTAGCTCAGCGACACAAGCGCACACCGCTATTTTCTTTGAAAGAAAAGAAAACGGGGAGACAGGAAAGTGGTGAAAAAGGGGTCACAAAGAGGGTAAGACAGTAGGGAAACAAGCTTGGGATGTGCAGGAGGGATGTAGGTAAGGCCCATAGCTGCCCATTTCTTCAGCAGCAACAGCTGTGCATATGTATGTAATTTGGTGTGACATTTGAAACCTTCCACCACTGAGAGAGGTGTCAGGACAACAATAATACCTGTTGTACAGCCAATTGGAATTGATGGGTTCCATGTCCGGTGGACATGTGTGCGGAATGGGCAGCTATGTATGGGGCGTAATTTTTTTGCGGGTACAGAGTGCCCTTTTTTTTTTTTTTTTTTTTCAGGTGAGAGTGGTATGTCAGGTGAAGGTAGTCGGTACAGCTGGGGAGGTAGGTTGGGTAGGTTAACAGACAAGACAAACAAGATGCATACAGGGGCGTGTATGACACGTGTGGGGGTTACACAAATGACGGGACGGAGGTTGGGATGTCCAGAGCCCATGAGCCCACAGATGGCAACAGTGGAACTGATATCCCCACCCATAGGCAGTTGCCACTGTTCCTTCACTGCCCAGGACGGGGCTGTGCTGGGGGCTGTGTAGGCGGGCAACGGGCAAGCCCGTTAGTTGCGTCACCCGTGCCTCGAGCTGGCGTAGGGGCTCGAGGACAGAGTCCCGAATCTCCCTACGCACCACAGTCCGGACGTTACGGAGGGTGAGTGGTGGATCTCCTCCAGCCACACTTGCAGAGGGGCGAGCCCGTCCCCTGCAGCGCTTCCACCCGCAGGTGGCACAGGGCCACCGGAGGAGGGTCCGGACTCGGCACTAGTGCCAGGTGCACTCGCCAGCTGAGGTGGGAGAGGTGGGTCCGCCGGAACCCGCCTTCCCTGTCGTTCTATGTTTTGCATTATGTCATTACAGTTTGGGTTAGTGACATATAAAAAACATTCACAGTTAGTTTTAACAGCATGCATTAGTATTCCCATTAACCACACACCCAGTTATTCACACCATTGAACAGTGTGCAAAGCACATGCATAATTTCAACAGTAATACACAGTCCAACAACATGCAGGGTTGGTTGATGGCAACAGGCCATCAGGTGTGGATGTATGAACGGGGCGGATGCATCAACAGACATGCAAGTATATATGACCCAACAGGACAGATGTCCAGGGGTGGTAATTGTGATTGCACATACCATTTTCCCGTGGAATGGGTTATAGATGGTTAGAGGGTGGGGTAAATCAGACATATATTATTAACACCTTCAGATACACCCACATATGCTGTACATTTCTAATAGCTACAGTTATATACACACTACTGTTCTGACTACAGTGTCCTATATATTAACTACCTAACCTTGCAGATGGGACTGTTACTGCAACATAAGTCTACATTTTATTGCTGTTCATACACAAGTCATATCGAAATTTGTGCAGATACATCTCCTGTTGACTGTTATTTCTATAACTGTGGACAGGTGTGGATGTTTAGAATATAAAACAGTCATCCTATCTGCATATTTCAGACTGGGAGCAGCATATCCAGATTTTGGTGTACACATTCCACATGCAGCAACACTTTGAACAGATGTTTCTGTTTGGTTTGGGGTCTCACATGCATTTAATTCTGTCCTGACTGCAGTATACTTTATTCAGAGGTTATTACTACTGTAGTGCTGTATTCCTGACACTTTCTCACACTCTCTCACTTGCTTTCATTTTACTATTCAAACTGGTACTTCTAGACTTTATTGACTTGTTTTAACAGAATTATTGCAGTTATTTCCAGCACTCTCACTTCAGTCATGTTTCAGGGTTTCCACATGTATTCATCTCACACAGGTGGATTCCTCCTCTTCTGCAGCTATACTCTACCTGCTGCTGTTTGTGTACTAATTTCTTACAGGCAGTGCAATTTTATTTACAAATATGTGTTGGACAGTCTCATGATTAGTTTCATCTTACAGGCTGGGAACTGTTGTAATCAGGCAATACTTGCATAAACATTCACACTCTGTGAGTTGCAAATTTAATTCCTTCCTGGATACACTGCACTCTTATGCTAACTGTCATACATTTATACATATTTACAGTTACTAGTTGTGGATTACTGACCTGCCTGGTGGCGCAACTGCACCAGCCTATCAGCATAGGCTCTGCGGTTCGCAGAACGGACACCTGCAGCTGTAATATAAATGAAGTAATATTGGAATACACATCTCCATGATTTCAGGTAGTTTAACTTTCTACAAACATAATTAATTTATACTTACTCAGTGGTGGGGCGTTGGGTGCTTGCCGAGCCTCCTGGATCCAACGGGTCAGTTGGTCCTGCTTACGTCTCTTCAGGTCCGCATGGTGGTGACGGACCTGCTCACCTGTCCGAGGAATTCCTGTGGCACTGGTGAGTTCATGAGCCAACTGGTCCCACGCCTCAGCCTTGTACGCTCCCCAAAGGACCTGGCCCTGCATGAGTTGGGCCTCATGGTTATGGACTAGGAGCCAGGCCATGTACCTGGACTCCTCAACACCCCACCTCTGCACTCGGAAGCGACTACCCTCACCTACACCTGACATTCTAACTGCAGGTCTGTTCTACAATCGTTTATGCTGTGTATTCCCGCCTATGGGGCTTATATAGTCCGTTTTCCCACATATCTGTGATTGGCCAGTTTGGAATTGTATCAACTTCAGTAAACCTGCATTGTCATGCTGTTGTTTGTATTCATTCCTATATATGAGCTGATATTGCATTTCTGTGACCTGCTGTCATGGCTTAGTGGTTCTGTCCCTTGACTTTGGTGTATAGTATCCTGGGTTCGAACCTGGCCACTGCTTTTTATTTTTCAGGACTGTCTAGACATGTTGAGGGGTGTGTCTGTGTAAAGGCATTTTGGATACGGCTTGCTCAACGTTGCCCGTCGGTTAGCTCGTTTGCGCGGTGCGCACCTCCGCGCAAACGGGGCATGCCAGTTTAACACTGATTTGGCTATTGGCACGCATATGCCGCTTAGCTCAATTAGGGGCACATATATTTAGCGTGGTAAACCACTGCTCGCCTACAGGCACTCATTTTGCACCAGTTAAACCTATGCTTATCTACGGCCACATAATATCTGGCAGTTTGTATTAATTATTTGGCTCACATTTATTCAATATAAATAGGCTATTACATTGCATTTTACATATATTCTGGTTTTATGTGTACATATATGTGTCAGGGACTTGTTTCCACCTTATTTTGGGGAAAAAAAAAAATTTGCGTTGTGGGGGCTCGAACCATGAATGCCTGCTTTGCAGCCAGCATCTCTACCGCTTCGCTATTGCTTCCTGGCTTATTTTGCATATGTAGTTCTTATATGCTTTCCCACTGACTGCTAACTGTAGCTGCGCTACGGGCACGCCCGCGCAAACGAGCGCACTCACGGTTAAACATCTTTACAGTTTAAAAAAAAAATGACATGTACATTTATATTTCTTTTATGTTTAATAGTCTGTAGGGGCATGTGTTGTGTTGTGTTTATTCACATTTGCGTGGGCTCTGTTGTGGGTGTGTACTTTGGACAGTTTTACACTTCTGGGGGCGTGTCCGCTTGCAGGGATCAGCCTATGGACACGCCCCCTACTGTCTTACACGGCCGTGTTCGACTTGGGTGTGATTCAGCATGCTCTCATGAATATGCAGAGCATGCTGACATCACTCAGTTTAACTGCAGCCTCCGTGTAAGAGTTATAACTCTTACACGGAGGCTTCGTGAATCCTGGGGCAAATGTTTATTTGTGTATGTACCTGCTGTGTATGCAAGGAAGGGGGAGAACTGCCATATTGTGATACAGGCTTAAATGCGGGAAGACCTTGAGTGCTTAAAATGCAAATTTAGAGAAATGTGTAACCCTCAAACAAATATTACAATGGAAAGGCACATGTTTTACACAAGAAATCAAAAGCCTGGTGAAACTATAGCAGCATATATTGCCAACTCAAGAAATAAAGGAAAAATGTGCAGATTTGATTTATGAGATGAGTTTATAAAAGACAGCTTTGTGTGTGGTGTTAAAAATGATGCAGTGAGAATGATTCTGCTTCAAGACAGTGATTTAACATTGAGCAAAACCATTAAGATTTGTCAAATATATGAGCTTACAGAAAAGCATGCGAATATGCATATGAATGAGAAAAACGTGCATGCAGTATCTGGTAGTGTGAATGTTGAAAGTGTATAACATAAAGCTAAGATGAAAAAGAAATATAATCCGAATGGGGCCACAACACCCAACCTTATTGTTAGCTGTCATAATTGTGGAGGCAGTCATGAACCTAAACAAGAAAAGTACTTACCTTTTAGTCAGCAGTGTCATAAATTTAAAAAGTGGAATAATTTCAAAAGATTTTGCAAGTCTAAGGTGGCACATACTTTTATTAAAATAGAGCTTCCAAAGAGGCAAGTAGATCAGATAGAGAGAGCTGTAAACAAACTTTTTATGTTGATGGTGTCTCTGTTATTTATGAAACAGTTAATAGAGTAGATTATCTGTTGGTAGCAAAGAGCAAAATATTTTGTACTGTTCATATTAATGGGAAACTTATAGAGCTTAAAGTAGACACTGGAACCAAGTGCAATGTTATATCAGCACAAATGTTTGCCAGAGTAAGACCTGATGAGAAACTTGATTCAGCAAAGTGTGCAAAACTAGTTGCTGATGGTGGTGAAGAGAATGAAACTGATGGCACTGTAGTTCTCACATACCACTCTGCTGGGAAAAGCAATGACATGCAGTTGTACATAGTCAAAAGAGATGTGCAGTCATTGTTAGGCCTCAAAGACAGTTTGAGAATGGGACTGATTTCATTTAATAAAGAGGTCCACCATATAAGTCTGAACAACAACGATAGTTTTACACAGAATATTTTTAGTTAATATGCTTATATTTTCAAAGACTAGCTTGGAAAACTTCTAGTCACATATTCCATGAAGTTAAACCATGAAGTAAGTCCAGTTCTTAGACCAGCAAGGAATTTTCCAGTAGCAATACAGAACAAAGTTAAAGCAGAGCTTGACAAAATGATAAAGTTATGTGTCCTTACTCCAGTAAAAGAACTGACTGAATGGGAATCCTCCATGGTCGTAGCTCATAAAAAAGCTCAGATGATATTTGAATATGTATTGATCTGACAGATTTAAATAAAGCACTTAAACATCCTCATAATCTGATGTGCACAGTAGAAGAAGTAGCCGCTGTCATGCCAAATGCCACTGTTTTTTCTGTCTTAGATGCAAAAAGTTCATTTTAGCAAGTTTTGCTAGATCACAGATCTTCATTGTTAACCACTTTCAGTACACCATTTGGTAGATACAGATTTTTAAAATGCCATTTGGGATAAATTCTGCCAGTGAAGTATTTCAACATGTGATGGAACAAATTCTTTCAGGTTATTCATGTGCTAGTATAGTAGCCATCATTATTGTAGGGGGCAATGGTGAAGTCGACCATGATAGAAATCTCAAGAAAGTTCTAGACTGTGCTTATGAAGTCAGTCTTAAACTGAATCCTCAGAAATATAACTTCAAACCGAAAGAAGTTACTTATGCAGGCCATTTATTTACCAGTTCTGGGTTACAATCAGATCTGTCTAAACATCAGCAATTCTTGAGACGCCAGTTCCAGAAAACACCACATCCCTATAACGTTTTCTTGGTATGGCCAGTTATTTAGGAAAGGTCATCCCAAACCTGAGTGAGATATCAGCACTGTTATGTGAGCTGACACACGAAAATGTAAACTGGTCCTGGTTGGAACAACAACAAAGAGCATTTGACTTACTGAAACAGAAAATTGCCAGTCCATCCACACTGAGATATTGATGTTCACAAACCTGTAACTCTTTCATGTGATGCTTCAAAGTATGGTCTTGGTGTAGCATGTCTTCAAGAAGGCACATCAGTAGCCTATAAATCCAGAACTTTAACCCAAACGGAAATGCAGTATGCACAAATTAAAAAAGAACTTTTGACAGTAATGTTGGCATGTTCAAAGTTCCATGATTATATTTATAGCAAACCTGTTCAAACAGAGGCTGATCACCATCCTCTAGTGACAGTTCTGAAAAAGCCAATTCCTACAGGTCCAGTACACTTGCAACAAATGATGTTAAAATTGCAAAAGTAAAATTTCAATATTGCCTATACAAAAGGCAAATGTCTATACCTTGCTGATGTTTTTTCAAGAGCACCCAGACAAACAGCACAACAGCATGACAATGAGAAAGCAGACTATGAAGTGATGGAAGCCAGAAATTTTTCCTCATCATGTCTTGATGAACTCAGAAATCACACAGCCTCAGATGCAGTTCTCCAGAAGCTGAAAAAATTGTATCAGTCAAGGATGTCCAGTGTGACAAATCAGTTTACCACCTGGCATACAGAAGCATTTTCCTTACAGAGATGAGCCTCTGATGGATGATGGAATCATCATGAAAGGTCCTAAAGTGGTCATTCTTTCAGCACTACAACAGGAATATATCAACATTTTGCATTGTGGTCACCCAGGTACAGATTCAACCAAAAGAAGGGCAAGAGACATAGTACTTTGGCCTTCTATGTCAAAATATATAGAGAAGGAAACTCTAGCATGTTCCATTTGCAACAGTACTAAATTGCACCAACAAAAAGAACCACTTCATTTAACAAGATTCCTGAATTACCATGGTCGACAGTTGCTACTGATATTTTCGAATGGAATGGTTAACATTACGTAGTGTTAGTAGTCTTTTATTCGAATTGGTTTGAAATTGACCTTTTTCCTAAATTAAGATCCAGCACTGTCATTACAAAATTGAAGAGACATTTTTATGTTCATGGTAGTCTAGACAAAGTTGTATCTGACAATGGTGCACAGTTTACAAGTCAGCAATTCAAGAATTTTACTGAGTCTTGGGACTTTGTCCATGTTACTAGTAGTCCTGAGTAGCTACAGTCCAATGGATTAGCTGAGTGTGCAGTTCAAAGTGCAAAGTATTTGTTGGAGAAATCCAGGAGAGGTGATACCGATGTTTTTATTAACCTACTTAATCTCAGAAATATTCCTTGAGATAATTTGCTTGGTTCACCTGCCCAGAGATTGATGTCCAGACAGATTAGAATAACTTTTCCAATCAGTAAACAATTATTGATTCCAAGTGCAAAGAACAACAGAATGATCAAGACTCAACTTTTGAAAACATGCAAGTCACAAAAGTTGTACTGCGATAAATCCAGCAAACCCCTCAGACCATTAAGAGAAGGAGAGATTGTGAGAATGCAAACATCTAAAGGATATGACCGAGTGGGAGTCATCAAAATATTTGTGAAGATCCAAGATCTTACATCATACAATCTGATGGAATGGATTTCAGAAGGAATCAAAGACACATACTACCAGTCTATGAACCAGTGATGCAGCAGATTGCCAGTGTGACTCTACACTTGCTCAAATTTCCAGAAGACAATGTACTTTTTTCAAGTAATCAAAATGTAATATCCAAAGTTCCAGTTGTAAAAGAATCCCCACAGACTGTCTCTGTTGCTAAAGCCAGTCATTTTTTTTGTGACCATATCAGTTAGAATTTCCAGACCCATTCTGAGATACACAGTGACTTGGACTTGAATTCATTTGTTGTTAAATATTGATGTGGTATCTAGCTTGTAAAATATTTTGTTCTCCTATTGCATATCAAACAAATCAAAGAGGGAGGATGTCGATCATTGTGTGTATTGTCCCTAGTTAGCCATTGTAGCCAGATAGCATGTGCATAGAAGTGCATAGAAGTTACTGAGCACTTGCAAGATCAGTGCCATTTTGTATAGTCAGTCAGAGTGAATGCAGGCATGCATGGAGATGTACATGCGAGTGTGTTTGAAGTAATGGGTCAGTCAGTTTGCTTAAATATATGTTGCAGTTACAGCTCCTGATGTATTTATGTATAATAAATAACTTGAAACCATCATGTGCCTCAGTGTCTCATTTGAATAAAAAGATATGTGACACACACATAATCATGCACTTAAGTAAATTAAGCACTTAACTTTCTACATCCTGGCAGTAGCAGGTATACTGCCTGTAAAAATGAAAAAAAAAACTTGCTCCTCTGCTCATGTCTCTGCACTCCTACAATACTTTCTTCTTTCATTATTAGGCTGCCTTAGTTACCTGAGGCAGCCCGAGCCAGTAGGATGGGCTCTTTTCCACTTTATACAACAACTCAGTGAGATGCTTGTTGAGTGACATTTCTGATGTATTTAACAACAAAAAATAACTACACCAATTGATGGATTAAGTTTAATGCCAGGCTTTTCTGTAAACAGTCCAGCAAGTGAGCCAAGATGATTTTTTTCTCGGCTTTTCTATGAACTTTGTGCATGCACAAGGTTTTAATCGCCAGTAACAAAATGAAAGTCAGAAAGTCAACTATTAATTTTTAATTCACATTTACACACAAATGTTGACATTCTGATTTTATTACCTTTTCTTTTTTCCATTTGTATTTTCCCTCTGGGGAGAATGCAGCCAAGTAGCCAGTACTAAGAGCCATCCTTAGGAGTTTGTCATTAGTGTTTGGAAAAACAATCATAAGTTTTGTGAAAAGGGAGAATTTTAATCAGAGTTTATATTAAGAGATGCCCATTTTGGATTAATTTTTCATGGTACTACATATTAAGCCTGGCAGAAGAGACAACTTAGATGAAACAGTGTGAGAAAGGAGAATTACTGACTTGGAAAAGGTTAAGAGAGAATATTCTAGTTTGAAAAATACTAATACAGGAAGCTATATATCACACCTCTTAGCTCCCTGTCTCACAGAAAATCTTTGATTTTGACTCATGTTTTTGTCCTGTTGCCTCATAAAATTTGTGATTTTCTGGTAAATTACAAAAGATTTTAGTTAGCAAATAATGCCAGCATTAGAGTTCCATACATTTTATTGTTCTGAAAATGCTTAGTACTGCTAAAGCTGTTGTTCCATTAACTTATTAAGTGAATATTTTAAATATTTTAAAAAAAATGTCCCTGATTTCAGCCTTTGGACTTCCGATTATTTTTGGCTTTGTCCATAGTTCTTGAACAAAGAAGATGAGACATATGCAATGCAGCTGCAACCTACACTTCTTCAGGTAAAGCTAATGTAGATTAGGCATATGCTGAATTTAGATGTCAGTGGCCGGGACTCACTAATCCTCCGTGTAAGACCTACTGCAGTGTAAGGGTATGATGTCAGTGCATCATGCATATTCATGAGGGCGCGTTGACTCAACTTTAAGGCTTACACGGACCGTGCACGAGTGCAGGGGGCGTGTCAGACTGCCGAGCAGTCCAAATATCCATGCCCCTGCAAGTGCATAAACAGCAAATGTCAACAGAAGTGAGCGAGTCCGCTCAAATGTCCACAAACCCAACACTACACTCCCCCACATTCTAAATCCCTGTACAGGTTAAAAATGTAAAGGTTCCTTTTTATTTATTATTCCCGACATAGCTGCCCATATTTGCACGTGTATGCGCGGGTTTGCCCATTGCTTAGCTACAGTTAGCAGTGTAGACATCGAAGAGGATAATAAACTATTGATATGCAAATTAAGGGAAATAGCAATAGAGTAGTGGTAGAGCCCTCGCACAAAGAGTATGCATTCCGGGTTCGAGTCCCACCACTCCACTACCTATTTTCTGTAGGAAATGTGTGCATAAAAAGAATTCCTGACATCTACCTTTTAAATCCCTGTAAAATGCATTGAAATGGCCTATACGTTAGTGAACAATATTTTATATATAAATAAGAAGGGGGAATGGTCATGCATACTGATAAATGCATATTTAACATATCTTAACCAATGTGAAGCACTGCTAAGCAAAGTCCACTAGTATTAAGCACAATGAAGTATAATTGCTCATAGCATAGCAGTGCTTTAACTAGTGCAATAGTTTTGCGTGGAGCTGCGCATCGCGCCAACTAGCACAAACAAAACATGTCTGTGTGGAGCTGCGCACCGCGCCAACTGTGGCAACGTTGGGAAACGTGGGGCAGCATAGAGCAACTGTTCATAGCTTAGCACTGCTTTAACTAGTGCAATAGGATTGTGCGGAGCTGTGCATCGTGCCAACTAGCGCAACATTGGGCAACGTCGGGCAGTGTAGAGCAACGTAGAGCAACGTTGAGCAACGTTGGGCAAAGCTGAGCAAAGTTGGCTAACCACAGCCACACCTCCTATCCGGTCTGGCCAGTAGTAAAATAAAAAGCAATGACAGGCCTCGAACCTGGGATACTGTGCACCATAATCACAGTACTAAACCACTAAGCTATGACAGCTTTAAATATGTATGCATTTCCAACACACTCACACATGACAATGAAAGTTTACCCATTGCTAAGCAGGTGTGTTCTTAGCTGAGATTTTTCAAAACCGGCCAATCACAAATAAGTGCGAGAAATTAGACATATTTAAGCTCCATAGGCAGGAATAATTGCCATAACTGGTTGTAGCTCCCATCTGCAGACAGTATGGCCAGTGCTGGAGAGGGCTCTCATTTTCAAGTGCAACGGTGGGGCACTGAGGAGTCAAAATATATGGTTTGGCTCCTCGTCCATCATCATGATGCAAGACTCCTGCTTGACCAGTTCCAGGGCATGGAGTACAAAGTGGAAGCCTAGAACCGGTCAGCACATGATCTCACCAGTGCCACAGGCATCCCTCGGACTGGTGAGCAGGTCAGACACCACCATGCAGACGTGAAGAGACACAAGGAGGACCAACTGAACCACTGGATACAGAAGGCCCATGGAATGCCAAATGCCCCACTACTGAGTATGTAGCCATGGAATGAAGTATGTAAGAATTGCTATTGTAGTCTATATTATGGATAGGTATGTCTCAATATCCCTTCATTTACTTCACAGCTGCAGGTGTCCGTGCTGCGAATCAGTAAGCCTATGCAGATAGGCTGCTAAGGCTGCGCCACCAGGCAGGTTAGTAAATATTCTGCATGTGTGGTCATATAAAAGAAGTGAGAAAGCCTGAAAAAGAGTGATGTAACCCATTATTAAAGGCATGAAAAGTGTGGAATAACTTCTCTGCATGTACTGTCATATAAAATAAGTGAGACAGCATGAAAAGGTGTTGTGACCCATTAATAAAGGTATAAAAAGTATTGAATAAAAGACCTCTGCATGCACTGATATATCAAATAATTGAGAGAGCCACTAGAAAAGTGTGTAATGTTATTAATAAAGGTATAATTCCTGGAGTGTGTCCGTGTCACTTTCTTTGATATGTTGTTGGACCCTTGCATAATAGAAATAGTACTGTTGTATTAAGTGCAGTCAACCCACACATGGGGAGGCCCATATAAAGTGGATGAAGGGAGTGCCAGTAGCTGTTAAGCATATATACAGTCCTCAACTGTCGGTTAATGGCCAGCATGTACAGGTAAATCTGGCACATGAGTAGCTTGTTAATGTGTTCCCCAGTAATGTCAGTATGCTGCTAGAAATGTAGGGGGCTGTTAACATATACCTGATAATGTCACCTGAACACATCCAGATATGTAGATACATAAATATAAATGAAAAATATAAATATGTAGCAGTAACATCTGCATCCAGGACAGTTTGTATGTCAGATACAGGTCAGGTATATCAAGAACTAGCAAAACCCATTAGACAATTTAACGGACATTGCCGAGTGTAATAATACATGTAGGGGATATTTAACTGCAGTCAATAGGAATGTAGTGTAAGCTATAAGTATAGATAAGTTGTTAATGGAGGTATCTTTTTACACCCTACTGTATGTGCATAAACAATGCAATTCCACACCACAGTGGGTATGTCTAATCTCACAACATTTGTTGAGACACATGTCCTATTGTTATATAAATATCTGCATTTACTTCAATGCATGTGCCCTGTTCACATACCACAATCTTGGTGGCCTGTTGCCACCAATCAATCCTGCATGCTGTTGGAATGTCCACTGCTGTTATATATATGCATGTGTTATGCTTGCTGTTCAACTGTTGGAACTCTGGTGTGTTGGGTTAATGGGAATACTACTGTATGCTGTTACAACTAAACTGGAATGCTGATGGCTATTACTAACCCATATTGTCATTAAATCCTCCTAAATATAGAACGTATGGGAAGGCTGGTCCCAGTGGAAACACCTGTCCCACCTCAGCTGCGATGGCACCAGCAGTTCCAGTGCCCAGCCCGGGACCCTCTCCTCCATTGGTCATGTGCCACCTTCAGGTGGAAGCACTGCAGGGGATGGGGCTCGCCCCCCCGTGCAAGCGTGGGTGGAGGAGGGCCACCTATCACCCTCCAAATGGTCCGGGCTGTGGTGCGTAGGGAGATCCAGCATTCAGTTGCTGATCATCTACGCCAGCTCGAGGCAAGAGTGGCGCGACTCACGGGTGAGCCTGCCCCTCCTATGCAGCTCCCAGCACAGCCACCCCCTGGGCTGTGAAGGTTCAGTGGTAACTGCCCATGGGTGGGTATCTCAGTTCCACTGTTGCCATCTGCGGGCTCATGGGCTTGCGATTTCCAAACACCCTTCCCCATCAATGGTGTTCACCCACCCCATGTGTCATACTCCACCCCTGTATGTGTCTTGTTTATCTTGTCTGTTTACCTCCTGAACCTACCTCCCAAAATATACCTACTTCCCCTACCCCACATTCCACTCTCACCAGAAAAAAAAAATGGGCAATCTGCATCCAAAAAAAAATTACGCCCCATACATAGCTGCCCAATTTGCACACATGTCCGCTGGACACAAACAGAAATCTAATTGGCAGTACAACATACTTTGTTGTCCTCACCCCTCTCTCAGGGGTGGAAGGTTTCAAAATTCCATTCAAATTACTAGTATATGCACAGCTGTTGCTGTTAAAGAAATGGGCAGCTACGGACCTTCCCTACACCCGTCCTGCACATCCCAAACTGTTTTCCCTACTGTCTTTCCCTCTTTGTGCCCCTTTTTTCACCACTTTCCTATCTAACCATTTTCTTTTCTTTCAAAGAAATGATTGCGGGGTTAGCGGGAGTAAGCACTTTTAATCAGTAGTTAGTGGGTTTGCGTGAGTGTGCGCTTAGCTAAGTTTGTGCGCGCTTAGCTAAGCTTGTGTGCACTTAGCTAAGCATCGTGCAAACCCGCACAAACCTGCTTACAACTGCTTAAAAGTGCCTTAGTCACTCTGTATGTCAGGGCCCTTGTTCTGCTCAGCAGCAAAATAAAATACCTCTGTCAGTCTTGAACCCCGGACCTTGTACACACTAGACTGCATGAAGTACCACTGAGCAATGGTAAACATACAACAAATTGGTGCTGAAAGCAATATATCATGCATCAGAATGAGTGAATGTAAAGGCCAAATAGGAATGCCATAACACAAATCCTGTTTTGTGGATCTTTACCAGCAGTTCTTGTGGAATTGCATTACATGACAGTGAAAAGAGAACCAGCCATTCTAGCAGGAAATAATGTTACAGCAGCACTTTACAACCCCCACACAGTATTATAGCAGGACAAACACTAGCATACCTGACTAGGGTAGAGGCCATATTCCCAACTGTGACAAAATGTAAGAGTTAGACACCACTTGTACTTCAGGAAATGTGTATTAATCCATATGCTCTGGTTCTCTCAAAGTCTCAACCTAATGTTACTAATATTGTAAAGGTGTACCTCACTTCGACCCACTTTACCCTGAGTCTGTTCAAATATGTACCTGAGTGCTTGAGAGGCCTGGCAGAGGCAGAAACACACAGGCATATCAGCTATTCTGCTGTTACACACTGTGCAAATAGCTTTGGAAGGAGTTCCAGAAGCATACCAATATGTAGGAGTACAACACTGAAATACCAAGGGATGTAGCCATGTACTGGTAGCAACCAACTGTGACAGTGCCATTGTTCCAGTGCTGAAAAGACCGGTGTGGTGCACAAAGAATAACAGGCTAACCTCGGGCTACCATCTGGATAGGTCCACAGTTGGGAGCTACGCAGACAGACTACTTGCCCTGGTAAATTAACAGGTACACAGCAACCCTTTAAGTCCAGCAAGATAAAGTTCACACATTAAGACATAATGCCCTCTGTCCTACTGCACCCCTACCCAAATGTACAATAAACCTGTGTGTTCAGGGTTTACCAAGGATGTAGGTAGGCATACTCAGTACAGAAATCTATACAGTTTTCTTGAGCAGCCTGTGCTAATGTCAACAATAAAAAAGCACAAACTGTTCAAAAGTGAGTGAATAAATATTCCCAGTATAGCAGTTCACAAACAGTTCATGTGCCAAATGAATACATTTCAATAACGACTTTTGTATGGCAGTAAATTGTATAAGTAGAAAAGAAACTACATACTCTCATGTATCTTGTGTTAGCATATGTAGGGGTGATTACAATTCTACACTGACAACTGTGTAGTGGAAGTGGCAACATTCAGGTCTGAGTACAGTAATTATATCACTGGCTACACCCCTAGCTTCAGATATAAGAACTATACCAACCTTCTGACGTACACAACGGTCTCCACAGCAAACAAGCATGGGCCACACTCTGGAAAGCTGAAAGGGCTACACCTACCTGACATAGCAATTTATAGCATTGGGTTGCTATGACAGTGAGTACTGCAATCACCATACAGCAGGCTGCATGCAATTACCAAATGGTGGCCACCAATTGGTGCAGAGGCCATCACATGCACATGTGCAGATACCTATAAAAGCATGCTGTACCTGCTGGCCACACATGCAATCATCCCATTGCAGACGGTGAGAGAGAGAGAGAGAGAGACACACACACGCACAGAGACAGAGAGAGTGAGAGAGAGACTCACACCCCCACCCACACCAGTGGAAAAAAAATTATATATGTACTCATAAAAAAAAAAAAAAATACAACATAAAAAATATAGTACATTCAGCCAAAGAGACAGCTGAGTGAAAAATACGAACGCATACAAAGGAGAGGTATGTAACAGATATGTATTTACTGGCATGTGGTAGATGTATTTGAAGACCACTCTACATACTTTGAAACATCAATATGTGGCAGCAGTACGTATCTATGCACAGCTGCCCTGCATAACTACTGCCATGGACATATCAGTGTGTAGCTGTGTGCAGTGGGACATAACTGTGATATATGTAGCTCAGCATTAAATGTCAAACATCTGAACCATGTTATCTGTGTTCTGTACAGTAGTGTGGACAATGTCTGTTTGGGGGAGTAGCGCATACAGCTAGATAACCATGGATGTGACAGAGTAACAAATGCATGATAGTCATATCAACGTGTAGCTTAGCATTGGCAACAGCTGTACCAGGCTAGTATGGTAATTAAGCATTTGCAGCTATATATACACCCTCTAATATTACTGTGTGCTCACATGTGACACCTGTTCATGTTGCAGCAAGGCACAACAGGTCAGCCGTGAGGTACCTGGACTTACAACAGTGTGGTCCTTGTGTGTGTATGGCACACACATACAGAGAGATCTGTCTGTGCCAGATGTATTAGCATCTGTACATGTGCATAGAGCAATGGACATACTGCAACTGTTTGTGAAAGGTGGATACATAGATGTTGTTGAAGGTTGTTATGTGCATATTCCTGTATAGGTTGTAGTGTATGACAAACCAGACAGCATACAGTGCAGGTATATCACATGTGGTGGTTGAACGCTGTGGGTATGATTCGTCAGGTTTGCTGTGTTGCAGCCAGTGAGGCCAGCTAAAGCTACATGGGCTGAGAACACCTTCAATGCATTCCGCACAGCACTGTGCAATATTATGACATGACTGTATACCTCACACTCTTCCCATACTCAATATTCTCACCATGAAAGGTGGACTGTATATGTGCCTATATGTATATCAATATGTACACCAATGGATGTTCATATGTATGTGTGTATATATATATATATATACACACACACACACACACACACACATATATATATATATATATATATATATATATATATATATATATATAGAGAGAGAGAGAGAGAGAGAGTGAGAGAGAGAGACAGGGTCATATTTACTGCAACAGATGGCTGATGACAAAGCCATGGACTCAAGCTTAATGTTGACACTGCATTGGCATCCCTCCTTACAAAAACTCAGTACCCATTAACTACCACATAGCTGGTAGTCTACTTAACACTGAAGGTGTGATATGAGACCATGGGACACAGATGGACAGTAGTCTCCCCTTTGATTGTCACAGTGCCACACTAGTCATGTAACCTGTCTATGTGGCACACGTAATCACAAAAGGTGTGTCATCCAGGGAAGTATAGGTCAGGGTTCCCCCCTACTCCACACACAGAAAGCCCATTATAGAGTACAATGCCCCATGTGGTATGTACCTCACAAGACATCTACAGTAACTGGAAAAGACACAGACATACCTCACAAAGGGTGATACCGGCCTCAAACAGATGCCCTGTGCACACCATCCCACAAAACTACAGCTAGACTGTGTTGCATACCATCTACCCAGAGGTGACCTCTGCCTAACATGCAAAGCTATGTGAAACCCAGAGCTGTTGGACATGCTCCACGTAATCAGATCACAATCCCTACGAGCTACACTCTCTAGGGACATAAAGCTTGTCACCTCAATAAACAGCACATGCTGGACGGATAGATCCCTATCTTAGAGATATCCCATACCCTGGCACAAACCACCTATCAATAGCAAACAACGCTCCTAATTAGCAGTCGTCATATATAAACCTGATGATTGTGTGTGAGATAGTAAATACACCCTGGGAATCACCTCTGTGGCTCTGCTTGACAGGGCCATGTGAAATGAAATCACCCATGTGTCAAAGGCCAGGGTAGCGTATGGTTAGACATCTATAGGTCCTAGGGCCAATAGTCTATAACCTACCTACGAACCGATACACACCCACATGTACTTGTTGCAATAATTGCTTTGTGAGGTTGACTGAGTGTGATGGTGAATGTGCTGGTGAATGTGTCCGAGTTCTGTATATGTGTGATAGCTAAGTGGGAAACTGTTTCTGTCATGGTATGTAGTGTCCTAGCTGTGATCCCAACAAATGATGTGTATGCTATTGCTAGGCACAAAAAGCAGTATGCCAGACGGTCTGATGTAGTGTGTTGGTGTCGACTGGAATGTCCCATTGTAGGCCACAGCAGTACATGTATGCTTATTGAGTGTGACTGCTGGTGAATCCAACCCCTGAATGAACTGTAGTACTACCTGAAGCTGTATGCCTAAACAGCACAGTAAGGTGCATGTACACATGTCCTGGAACCACTGTTTTGTTTGTTCCCCGTAGTCCTCCAGATGACATACCTCAGGCATAAGGTCTTGTAACTACCGACACACAGTACTGTATGGTACACAGGTAAAGGTCATGTGTGTTGCCATACCTTTGTGTCTGGTATGTATGTCTGATGTGTGTGTGTGTGTGTGTGTGTATGGCTGTACCATGGCCTTGGTCATATGTGTGTTACAGGATATAGGTGTGTATTTAGCAACATGTATAGTGTAGTACAGCAGTATGCCACCCATATTGACGAATGAGCACATATGTTAGGCAGGGGTTTGGCATCAATGACTAGTGTGGTATGCTGGTAATACTGTGACTGGACCCTACAATCATTGCAATGGATTACATGTTATGTTATGCATTAGCATGATATATACCCCCTGTGGCTAGGTGGTGCATTGTGTCGCATACAGTGTGCCATATACTGTTGTATAGTCTTACATACTGGTTAATCTTTGTTGCTGTGCAGAACATGGTTTGATATATGGAGTGTGCCAGGCACTGTCAGGCAGTTGTGGGTTGAGCACTGATATGTGGTATTGAAAGTGTGTATCCTTTGACAGCCAATAGTTTGCTATATATGGCAGTTAAATGATATCCGTACTTTAGAATATTAAGTGTGCCACTTGACTTGCTCACACATATTGTTTCTTTGTCTTCCAGGGTTATGGCCCACCATCGTAATCCCTCATACAGCACAGCAGAGGATGAAGTGATAATGGACACCATGGTTCAGCACTACACCATGCTGTTCTCAAGAACCAGCCAGGACCAGCATGAGCGGACTGCACTGTGGCAAGATCTTGTCCGTAGGGTAAATTACATAGGCATGCATAACTGGACATATGAGCAGGTACACCATCACTGCAGTGATTTAATTAGACATGTCCGGCAGCATGCGTTTGATATCCGTAGACAACAGCTTGCCACAGGTGGTGGGGTAGCCATGCATCCCCCCCTCAACAGAGTGGAGGAGCTGCTCCTGAGCAAGGTGGCTCCTGGCCAACAACAGCAGCAACAACATCTGACATGCGTTATCATGGAGACTGGAGCCACCCAGCAAGTTGACATGGAGCGTGCAGGTAACATGGCATAGCTGTACACTACTGTTACCTCTATTGAAATGACAAAAACGGCAGTCCGAGCTACTAAGACAAATGTTTTAATAATGTGAAGTGCTTTTCATTTGCCTTCTTAGGCAAACTTCCTCAGACAATAATGCAGTGTAAAAAGTAGTCTTATTTAAATAACACAGGACAATTAAGGAATACAATCCAAGTTCATATTTACGCCATAAAGAAGGTGAAATTAGATAATGCCTTGGCTAAACATGTACTTGCTTTTCCTGACCACAATTTTAAATGTATGGTTATTGATCATGTTTGCCAAGACATCAGAGGTGGCCCAGTACAATTTAGACTAGAAGAATATGAGTTATATTGGCAGATAAGACTTAATGCATACCATTTTCCTGGTTTAAATGAACACTGCTCTATTTCAAGTGTCCATAAATTATTGAGTTTGAAAAGATGATTGCCTTTTGTCAACATTCTCGGATTAGAATGTTGATGTTTTTGTATTAATGTAAATAATATTTTTAGTCTATACATAACATTTTATCAAATTTCAACTTGTCAGTTGTTGATGATTTGTTATATCCTTAGATATTTATAAATACAGGTCCAGTATATGTTTTTTACATTTAGTTTTTGATTAACTATGGCATTACTGTTGTGCTCAGGTTTTTGAACTTGGGTATATTTGACTTTAAATGTAGTTGCATTGCTTAATTGTTTTTAATTGTTAACAGCATTCCTTAATTGTCCTGTGTTACTTAAATAAGACTACTTTTTACACTGCATTATTGTCTGAGGAAGTTTGCCTAAGAAGGCAAATGAAAAGCGCTTCACATTATTAAAACATTTGTCTTAGTAGCTCGGACTGCCGTTTTCGTCATTTCAGTTTTTTGTTTTTTAGTTTTTATATTTCCTTGTTTATACTGTTACCTTTATTGGTAGATCATGCTTATGTGAGATGTGTAGTGTGTAGCTACAAGATGTGGTGCCTAGTGTTGTGCAATAATAATAATTTGGAATATAATATGCAGGCCTGTGACTGTCAACAGTCGTACTACTGTAAGATTGCAAACACACAGTAGCAATGCCACACTTTTTGCCACTGACAAACTGTCTCATACCCTTGTAGGTCCCTCTGGTGTGACAGCAAGGCAGCAGACCCATGCTGGTGAGTGTGTTCTACATTTATTATTGCTAAATAAATGTGCATGTCATAGGTGAGGTGTAGGCCATGTACACGCCACACACCAGGACATAATGCATGCTGTGCATGTTTGCTGTGAGACTATGTGCATCTCAGTAACATGAGTAGCAGACTCAAATGCATGCAATACACAGAGCATCCCACACAATTGTGGCAACACTGTAGTGGACGTTGGATAGGCACAGTCGATACACATGCACATAACACACACAACTGTGTCATACACAATACTTGTTAACACGCTACACATGGCGTATTCATACACACGCTGTAAGGTCACACTTCAGTATCCCAATTGCCATCCACACAGCACACATGACGTACCTGAGGGGTAGAGTCCTCTCATGTGGCTGTGTGACACTCTTCAACACATAACACATTCATGTTAGGTAATGCCCCCTACTCTGCACCTTATGAACCCATGTAACAACTGTCCTTGTAATGGTGAATGTAACCATGGTACTGCAGTACAGGTACAGCATGCTATGTGCCGGTCTGGCACACATTAGTAGCCTTGAGTGACCACATGATGCTGCATGATGATGTCACATGGTACTACACTACATCCAGTTACAGTGGCCACAGTACTACACATATCATTAATTGCTATGCACCTCAATTTTGTGTGTGTGCAAACATATGCACCGATACACAATCTGCATAGCAATCACCATTTGTACATAGTGACACACATGTCTTGTAATACTATTGAGTGTATAAGTCACATGACACACATTGTGTATGTGTGAAGTTTAATGTTGCAGTTGTGTGGTAGCATGCCATGTCATGCTTGGCACTAGCATGTCCACAATATGTCCTACACTCACCATAACCACTGTACAATGTCTATGTTGAGCAATGGTATTCCATCAGGTATACATGCACCACTCATCCTGTGTGTATACATAGCATGCATGTGCTAAACCTGTGCCCACAATTGTCTGCTAAAGACACAGATGCTATAATCAGAAATGGATATCTATGTGACACACCGATACACTTCCAGCCATGGTATGTATGCCTGTGAGTGATGGTGCACAGGACATTGCAGATACGTTAATACTTGCACAGCAATGTTGTGTCCATGTACACATTGCATTCCAGGGTGAGGCCAGTCACTGAACAAAACACACATGCATCAAACCCATGTATACTGTTATTAGCAAGGGCTGTCTACACTCACACTGCATACTGTTGAGCAGCACACGTCCTGCATGCTGTCACGTTTGATATAAATGTTTGCCTTGTGATACTGTACCCCACCATCACACGCTATTGAATATGTTCTGGATTGCTAGTGGTGTGTGTGTCTGTGTGTGTGTCTGTAGTAGTGAGGAGTGTATATGTGTTCATGTGTGCATGTGTTCATGTGTGCATATGTGCATGTGTTAATTTGTGCATGTGTTCATGTGTTCATGTGTGCATGTGTGCATGATGTGCATGTGTTCATGTGTTCATGTGTGCATGTGTGCATGTGTGCATGTGTTCATGTGTGCATGTGTGCATGTGTGCATGTGTTCATGTGTTCATGTGTGCATGTGTGCATGTGTGCAGACATCATGTACAGGTCGTAAAGTGTGTTTCCTGTCTCCCTCTCACAGGTGCTGATTTTGGGTTAGTTCACTGCAGCAGGGAAACTGATGTCACTGAACATGATAGTGATGATAATGATAGGTGTGTTGAGGCACAGGCATGTTTGCCAGGGTCTGTCGTTGAGCCAACAATCGACAGTACACAAGTGTCCACCCCATCCATGCACACAGTCATACTGCCAATACATCCATCACCAATGCCCTTAGCTGAGGGACAGCGTACAGCCGGCATTGGCCATGACAGTGTGGTATCTATGGCACATACATCCCAACACAGCAGCCATACCCAGATGTCTGGAAGGGTACCACATAGGCAGATGTCCAGGGGTTCTCGTCAGAGCACTCCTGGCCATCATGCCACTGGCAGATGTGCCACAGGTCTTACAACCTCATACATTTTCCAGGCTGTCATGGAGGCACAGGCACATATGGAATGGTATACCAGACAGGGACTAAGGGCACAGAGGGCACATAACACCACTTTAAATGACAGTATCCGTGACCTAGCAGGTGCCATCTGTAGCTACACTGAGGTGATGGATAGACGTTGGGGTGAGACATTAGATGTCCTCCGCAATGTCATGTCCATGTGTCAGGACAGTGCAGGATGGGTGAGACGTCAACGTGGATGTATGCCAGCAACATCAGCAGCTGGCAGTCACCGCGGACGTCCCTCAAGTCACAGCCGCTCCCGTAGTGCCAGTACCAGCCCCAGCAATGTTGGGGCTGGGCTGTCCATAGACCATCCTAGAAGACCACGTGCACATGGCTCTGGGCAGTCCCAGCAGGGACCTGGGTCCAGTGTACATCCATCTACCTCTGGGGATAGTACCCAGTCAGGCTTAGTACCTGATAGTGTCAGTAGCACCCCTGCCAGGCACAGTTACCGTATCCATGGCCAGAGACAGTGATCTGTAAAGCCTGGCAGGTACAGTCTGTGGCTGTCCCACAAATACCTGTATATGGCAGCCACATGGTGGAACTGTGTGCATACAGACACACACACACATAAACAACACACCTAGGGCTACCACATACACACACACATTACATCAACATTGGCCCATAGCAGTACTCTTGGCCCTCACACACACACACACACACACACACACACACACACACACACACACACCCACACACACACACACACACACACACACACACACACACACACACACACACACACACACAAACATACATGTCGATTGTATGGCTCACTGTAGGCCTCTGGCAAACCAACTACACACCCTGTGCATATGACGAATCCTGTGCCACCTCCTGTCATCTGTGACATCGATGCAGGAACAGACTACCATGGTGCTGATGCACAGGGTGACTTAATAGCAGTATAGCAATGTTAGCATGTTGTCAGCAGTAGAGTGTAATGATATGCTTGAAGGTGTGGCTGAGGAGGCATGATGCATGTAAGCTATGATTGTCATTGCAGTAATGTTCACACCAGTGTTAGTTCCAATAGTGTATAGTCTGCCCACGTGCCATTTGGCTGATGTGTGTAGTATTGGCAGCATGTGTTAGAGAGTGGACAGTATGTGTGGGATGTGTGTGGCACAGATTTGCAGTTGTACATTTGTGAACATGGTGGAGGTGGACTGTCTGCATGTACATGCATAGTGGACACATGGGCAGGGTGACATGCCCTGTATTGCACAGTAACACTCCATAGTCTCGATTGGTGGCCAGTATGCATTGTACTACACACATTCTGGAACCTGACTACACATGTGTGTATGACATGGTTAGACACTGTGCTGTGGGTGATACTGTTAATATCTGTCATTGATTTGCATTCTGGTAGTATACACTACTTCAACAGTCTGACCATAACCAATCGTTAGATGATGTCTTGACAACTGACACAGATGTAGGACACACAGTAACATTTGGACACCTCAGGTACTATACTATGCCAGTAACCAGTGGTATTCACCTGCACACATTACTGAGACCACTCCTGTTTGGCATATAGCTATCTTAGGTACAAGCAATCACAGTAGGGATATGTCCGTCCATGTGTGGTGATGCATACTGTGGCCTATAATGCATTCTCCAGATGACACACACATCCTCCACAAGGGTATCACACAGACAGATCCCTGTTGTCAAACCCATGCTGTAAAGATATAACCCATCCAAAGCATAGCCATCCACCTTTACGGAACATAATATCCCCACAGTGCCACATAGGTAGTAGCTACCAACATGAAGAACAGGTACCGATGTGTACATGCAACCAAGTGGTACGTCATCTCTCCTTTGATAATCACATTTCTAAAGGTATGTTTAAATCCCTCAGTGGATCACATAAGCAATAAGGGGTCTGCATGCATATCCACAAAGGTTGTTGTACACCTATAAAGAATAGCCATCAGTGATAGTCCCTGCTGAGTTTGAACAGGTCTGACATCTACCTCGGACATAAACACTCACTCACACATTTCTATAGAAACCGTAATAAGTGTGTGTGACACAGTTGACCTAGGCCATGGAGCACTGCAGTGGCTGGCCTTGTCACAAGCATACAGATATGACATAAGGTCTGGACAGCAGCAGCACACTCTTGAATAGATGACAGATGTGTTCTTGGAGAAAGCAGGGTTCCCATACATGAAATAATTGAGGTCACATGTACGTAAATGTATCTGCCACACAGCTATATCACATGTGCAATGCACATACTGGTGTCATACTGATATGTCATACAGTAGTAAAAGCAAAACCCACAACCCATTGACCAACAGTCTCACACAAATAGAGCACACACACTTGCCAAGTGCAAGATTCAAACCCCTACCTAACTGCTTTATGTTACTACAGGAGTACACATTTACACGACATGCTATACACATTACTGTGAGTTATCTTTTCCACAGGTATATTTGTAGGATGGTGACATCATCAGACTAGACAAAGTGGGTTACAGTAGGTGACAATGGGTGGGCTAAATAGAAGGAATGTCTGAACACTTTGGCCATGTGATCATCAACGGAGAGTTCACTATCTAACTGTGTCCCCAGGTTCTTCATGACTTTCTCCATACATACTGGTGTACCACCTATATGGTAATTTGTTTGCACTTTGTTTTATCAACATGGAATGACTATGCATTCTTTGTCATTCTTGTTGGGGCATTGTTTTGACACCAGGTATCTGTGTCTGTAAGCCCCTTCTGAAGGATGTGTGTGTCAGCCATTGAGTCGATTATGGACCACAGTTAGCAGTCATCTGCAAACCTGTTCAGCCATACTCCTCCCGTGCTTGCCTGTACCTCTGAGCAGTGTCCACTGAACAGGTGGGGTCCCAGGAGCAAGATCTGTGGGATGCCATTTGTGACTGTCTTCAAGTCGTACATGGCACTCGCAACTCTGAACATGTGTGTTTGATCTGTGAGACACTAGGCCACACATCCTGTGACATACCTGTTGATGTTCAGGTTGGTAAGCGTGTCCATGATAACAGAGTGGGGAATGGTGGGTAAAGTCCTTAGTGAGGTCCAGGTGGGCTGTGTGGACTACTTTCGCCTCCAGATATGTCCTTGGTGACTGTTTGAAGTAAGTCAACTATGTTTAGGAGGCAGGAACTGCCTTTACTAAGGTGAGCTTGTGTAGAGTCCAGTGTCTGGAGGTCCCCATTGTCTCTGTTTATGGGTTCCATGACAATTTGATCAATAGTTTTCTAGACCAGGCTGAGTAGGCATATAGGGCAATGGTTTCCAGGTCCTGTTGTAGCACCCCCTTTGTGGAGCTGGATGACTTTTAGTGTATGCCATTCTTTGTGTACATACTCTGTGGTACGATTGAGTCTGGGCAGTGAATGTAGGTGAGGGTGTAGTTCTTTTTGGGCCTAGTGTAAGACGCAGCCTGGGACATCATCCATTCCCATTGATGCTGTGTTCTTGGCTTTGGAGAGGGCTGTCCTTACCTGAATGTCCATGACATCTGGGGCCCTGCATCCTTCTGTGATGGACACAGGCCCTTTTGGGGGTGATGGGGGGAGGTTTACACTGAACTTGTCCCCCAGGATGTGGCCAATGAAAGTCGGTTCAGTGTATTCCTTGCCATTTGTCAGTAGCTGACAGCATATTTGGAAGTTGACACCTACATGTCTGGTAAAGCTACAGCAGGCTTTGTGGTTGTTATTCTTACAGTCCTTGGCAATTTGTCTTTTGACAGTGTCCTTGGACTATTCCATGAAAGATCATTGCTACTTCCTAATAATGATCAGTGATGCCTTTCCTTTAGTGAAGTTGGCTCTATCGGGTGTTAGTTTCCTCCTTCTGTTGTCTAGCTTATTTATGGCCCACGACCACCAGATTGTTTTCTTATTTTTGGAGGAGCGCATCTTGATTTTATTTGTGATGTCTCGATACATGTATCCCTGTAGATGCTCATAGGATGCACTTGTAACTGATTTGGCATATTGTATACCATTCTCCTATAGCAAGAGGTCTTTGGAACCTTCCACTTTTGTCTTGGGACGTGTGCAGTTTGCTTTTGAAAATGTCTTCACGGTGGTTTAATTGGCTGGGTGGGGTGCGTGATGTGGATGTCCAGTGTGATTACTTTATGATCTGATATTACCAGCGAGGGTTTTATTTCTGTTGTGGAACACTGGTACCCCATGTTGGTGATGATCATGTCCAGTATGGTGTCACCTCTAGTGGACATGGTGACCAGCTGTTCCAGGGTGTTAGAGCTTTTAAACTCTAATAAACATTGGGAAATGGAAGTTGTACCCAAGTAATTCTCCCACTCAGTGTTTGGGTAGTTGTAATCACCTCATATAATGTTGTTTGATAGGACCTTGATATTTTCCACTGTTCTCATGAATACTGTGTGAGGTTCCTATGACAAGGTAGGTGATCTGTAGAAGGCTACAATCTGATGAGCAGCTTTGCACAATCTTAGTTGCACTTGCATGGTCTCCAAGGCCTCAGGCTGTGCCACTAACCTGGAGGTGGGGGTATCCATAAGGTGAATGTGTACACCCCTTCCTTTTGTATTTCACTCGTGGTTTTGGGTCCAAAGGTCAGGGGGATTGTGAGTGTTTTACGAGGAGCATGTCCAACAGCTCTGCATTTGACATAGCTTTGTATGTTAGACAGTGAACACATCTGAGTAGGCGATATGCAAGGGAGTACTGATGGAGCATTTTGTGATAGTCTGTGTATGGCATGTATTTCAGGCCACTAATACTCTTTATGAGGTATTGCTACAGGCTTTCCAGTTGTTGTAGTTGGCTTGTGAGGTACGTAACAAAAGTGGTGTTGTACTCTTTTATAGTTCTAGTGAGTGATGGGCAGTGGGGAACAATGTCCTCTTCTATTATGCATGAGACACATTTTGTGATGGGGTGTGCCACATAGCAGGGTTTCCTGACTACTGTGGGGATGTGATTATCACCGTTGTGTCCAGTGTCCACCTGTGACCCAAGGTCTCTTGTCACACTTTCATTGTTAAGTATACTACCGCCTATGTTGTCATTCTTGGCTACAGAGCCTTTAACAAAGGGGATGACAATGCACCTTTTGGCACTGAGCTAGAGCCCATGGCTTTGACAACAGCCATCTGTCTCAGTGAGGCCCTTTTGTAGGATGTCCACATCTTTAGTGTTTACAATTATGGCTCCTAGTTTGCAGTCCTCTGGAAACTTCAGTAGCCACAGACCTTCCACGTTGAAGTTTACTTCAGGGAAGTAGATACTAAACAGGACAAGACACAGGACTGGACCTTGTGTTACTGCACTCATCACTGGTCCAAAGTCATACTTGGAGTATGCTACTTTCACAGTGTGTGTTCTTTTGGTAGGCCTGTTGGCAGCACATCTTGTGACATAGCAATTTATACCTAGTTTAGTGGGTTTATCTATATTTCCAGAGTGTGCGGTGGTGTTGTATGCCATGGCAGGATCAACATAGGCTGTGTGAATCACCTTACCCTTGTTGACAGTTCTGTTGACTGCTTCAATGTCATCTATCAGGTTTAGGTGACATGATCTGCATTTTACAATCCCTACATGGTTGTGGTCCAAGGTTTGGGGATTACAAATGTTATTTTTATATGTTGTATGATGATAAATTCCATGGTCTTGAAGAGCATGCTCGTCAGGCTACTGGGGCGATTGTTCCTGGGGTCAGTGGGGTCTCCACCCTTGTGTAGTGGGATGACCGTCACTGTGCACCATTCAACAGGCACAAAGCATGAGGTGAGTCTATGACTGCACATGGTACATCAGTGTGGTGCCTGTTCATTCTGTGGTTTGTGTGGAACGCAGCCTGTGAAGTTATCTGGTCCCATGGCTGCTGTGATACTGGCTTTGGAGAGTGTTTTTTACCTGTGCAGCTGTGATGACAGCAACTTTGCAGTCTTCCATTATAGAGATGTCCTCTTTCATGGGTGAGAGGGGGGTACAGTTAACACTGATCCTATCTGCAAGGATGTTGCCAATATCAGTTGGGTTGGTATATTTAGTGCCATTGAGCTATAACTCAGAACAGATCTGAGTGTAGCCATAACATGGACCTGTCTGTTGGGCAGAGATCTCCTGAGTAGACAGTATGCAACAGGGTACAGATTGGGTTACACTCATTCTTGTTGCATGGGGCTACTGTTTGAGGCCAGTAATCCTCTTGTTAGGGTACTTCAGTGGTCTTTCTGGCTGCTGAATGTGCCTAGTCAGATTCATCGCAAGTGTGTTGTGGTACTCTCTGACGCGTCTGATGACTGATGAGTACTGGGAACCTCCTTTGACCTACATGCACAGACCTTGGCGGTTTGTGTGAACACATAGCATGATTTTCTGGCAACTTTGTGAATGTGTTTCTGGGAGTAGAGATGTCTATCCACATTTGTCCATAGATCCCTTATTATCACCTCCGTATTTGGCATGTGTGTGAGCATGCCCAGTATGACCTTTCAGTATGTTGTTGCCTGACATTTGCTTCATTTTTTAAGTATGTGAGCATGCCCAGTATGACCTTTTTGTGTGATGCTGAATGAAATCCACTACATTTGTTGGAGTGTGTGAGCACGCCCAGTATAGACATTTATACTATATGTGTATGGAAAATCAAGTTGTATTTTTACAGCAGGCCTCACCTTTGTGTCATAGATCAACAGGGATCATGCTGTGCCTGCAGAGCTTCCATGAGACACTTTGCAGAGACTTATCAACATTTCTACATATGGGGGGGAAGCTATTCTTTATACTTTTCTACCCAGGGGCACACTTGATTGTTGCTGTGTGTGTACATATGATGAGGGGTTCACATGACACTTATACACATTTGCTATGCCTGCACTGCTATGTACAGTACACCATTTCAGTCTGTACCGTTGCCTATCATACTGGCTTGAGGCATACTACTGTACTACACTTCTTAGCGTCCAATGCCACATATATTAGATTGCAACTTCATAGCCTACACAGCCCACATCACACTGCCTGGCCTGATGTTCTCTGTCTGCATAGGCCTGTGGGGGAGGTTACCCATATGCATCTTTAGGGGCATGTTACAGCATTTCTTTGTGTTTGCATTACTGTACAATTGTCCTGCTGTGTCTGTGCTACTGAAATGCTATCATGGCTTAGTGGTTCAGTACTGTGACTATAGTGCATTGTATTGTGGGTTTGAGCCCTGTCACTGCTTTTTATTTTTATGCTAGGCAGACCAGACTGCTTAAGGGACAGTAAAGCTAATATGAGCATGTTTACCTGTCTTTGCTCAACTTTGCACGACTTTTCCCGACCTTGCCCAACATTGTTCAACGTTGCCCAACATTGCGCTAGTTGGCACGGGCAATTTTATTTACATATTTTAAATATTGGTAAATGCTGCTTAGCACTGCTTTATATTGCTTAAAACATGGCAATCATGCCTGCGGTGGTGCTGCAGGGCTGCCTATGTCGGATGCACATACTACACTCCCAATACATGTTTGAAAACAGGTAGTTTTGAGTTAAGCATCCCTTTTATTTAATGTGTGAGTCAGAGAGAGAGGTATCATTTCCAGAGTTCCTACTGAGCCAGTGTATGTGCTATGCATTGCCTCTTTGCCAAGGCCAAGGCATACTGGGCATGCCTCCTTCTGCCTACTGGGGCAGGCTCAGCTTGTTCCTCCTCCGAGTCACACTGTGCCCGTGCAGGCCTTGGCAATGGTGGGGGGCTGTTTGGCCCTTCCCCATGCTGTTCCTGCTGCAGCTGTTTTCACAGGATCATATTGTGTAGCATGGCACATACCATGACAATTTGGGTACATGTAGTTGGTGAGTACTGCAAGGCTCCACCAGATGTGTCCAGGCACCAGAACCATGACTTGAGCATCCGAAACACACACTCGATTATATTTTGTGTTTGTGCATGTGCCTCATTATGGAGTTCTTGTTCAGGTGTGTGTGCATTTCTGATGGGTGTCAGCTACGGCTCCAGTGCGTATCCAGCATCCCCCACTAGGTGACCGTCAGAGATGTCCCCATTGGCAAATGTCTGGTACAGCTGCGTCAGATGCCAGATATGGGAGTCGTGGTAGCTTCCAGGGCAGCTAGCACACACATTCAGTATTATGCCCTGGGCATCGCACACGACCTGGAAGTTGACGAAGTGGAAGCCCTTGTAGTTGATGTAGGCCCTACCCCGCTCACCGGCTGGTGCTTTGATGTGTATGTGCGTGTAGTCAATTGCACCCACTACCTCAGGGTATTCCATTATTTGCTGGAAGAGACACATATTGCTGGCCAATACCTCACGGGAATTGGGGAAATATACATGATCACCGACATGTGCTGACATGGCATTCAGGAACTGGTGCAGTACCCTGGATGCTGATGCCTGTGAAATCCCCATCATATCACCAATTGGTCTCTGGAAGGTACCCGTTGCTAGTATTCTTAAGCCAACACATACCTTGGTTTCCACTGGGATGGGTTCACCTCTGTTGGTTCTGTGTCTGAGGCGTGGCCTGCACAGCTCAACAATTTGCTGCAGGAGTTCTCTGTTCACTCTATAGCACTTCACTATTTCCAGCTCATGTAGCCCCTGGTAGGTTACCCTGGGTCTGTACACTCTTCTCCATCTCCTCACTGTGGGTTGCTCAGCAACATTCGCATTGACACCACCCTCAGCATCTTGCACATGTTGCCTTATAATAGCAATGGCAGCCACTAACATTTGTTTGTCTCAGTTAAGCTTTTTAAGTTTTCACTTCTCTTTGTATACTGCAGTGTTTCTGAGTAAAACACGGGGGAATGTTGTTTGCAGAGTTTTAAGTGCTGGGCTGGGCTGGGCTAGTGTACTGCCTGTGTAATTGGCTGATTCTGATTGATTTCACCTGGCAGCTCTGCTAGTTCTCCTTGGTTAATTTCCTACTACTACTTTTCCTTCCTTTTCCCTTTTTGTTTCCACACGGGGCAGCGCCACGCAAAAATTGCTTACACAGGCTTAGGCGGGTGCACATCTGCACACACAGGCTTACACAGTCTTACACAGGCTTACACGGGCTTAGGCAGGTGCACATCCGCGCACACAGGCTTACACAGTCTTGCACAGGCTTACACGGACTTAGGCGGGTGCACATTCGCGCACACAGGCTTACACAGTCTTACACAGGCTTACACAGGCATACACAGGCTTACACAGGTTTACAGGCGCGCACATGTGCGCACACAGTGTAAGCATCTTTGCAAGAAACTTTGGTGGTAGCCACAGTGTACGCCTTCGGTTTCTGGCTTTCAGTTCAGACAACTAGGGACACACCTCTTTCAGTCTTCAGTAACTCACAGCAGACACATGCCACTCTGCTCCAATGGGCTTACAGTGTTTGATACATACCCCCCCTCATGATGTCACCTATCTACTACTCTGTTACTCCCCTAATCCTACTCTTACACTCTAGGGACATGGTTCACATAACAGGGAAAATTGGGATTCACTATCCTTATACTCATTTGCATAAGATTGCCTACTAATGCTTGGTTACATCTCTCACACTGAGCTTCCCCCCTTAGCAACCACTACTCAGTAGCCATGTTGTCTTCAGCCTGCCATTCACTTGCATGGCAGATGTATATTTGTAATAAAATGCCTATTTTTGCCTTTTATTTTTTATTTTTTTGTTTTTTAGACCGCTGCAAGTTTGCGTGACACTGCGCTAGCTTAAACATCGGGGATCGGGGAAAAAAATATTTTAATTTTTAAACATTTTTGAAACACATATAAATGCCAATGGCCTTATATTTGGCCATTGGCATGCTTCCTCAACTGGATGCATCCTTTATTTGGAGCTGTCATTTCTCCGTTTTGCTATTTGCAGAACGGTACTCAGTTACCAACCGAGTACATTTCTGCAAATAACACTACTCTTACTTGGACAGGTTAGTGTTTCCTGGATCGCAAATTTACCTCATTTGCATAGCTTTCAGCAGCAAATGAGGTCATTTGCATAACCTAACACTGTCCGTGCAAGACTAGTTTTATGAGCTCTCATGCACACCCCTGCCAGTTGTTCCTGGATCGCTCTGCAGACATATTGGTTTCTGGAGTCTTACACTACTCTTAGACTCCGCGCAAGCCTTCGTAAACCCGGCCCAGTGTCTTTTTGTCTATGTTGGTGGACATAGCTCTCAGTTGCCCCTTGTTTTGTAAATTAGTCCTGACTTTTCTTCTTATTTTGGTCTATTTGTAAAATGTGTGGTTTTTTGGCAAATCCTTGAGGATTACAGTCACTAGATTATTGCATGACTATCAACTACATTGCTTTACGTAGAACATTCCTAATTTTATTTCTTAAAAATCTAATGCTTCACACTGCTCCACACTGAGTCTGCCACACTGAGATTATTTTAACAAACATCCATGTTAAATAATACTGAATTGTATTATTGCTGTAAAACAATGTTAGCATAATGAAATAGTTGCTAACTATGCTATGAGCTTCTGGTCGAACTTCTTACTAAGTGATCCACATTTTACTCATTTGCGTTGCATTACTAAAAGTAGTACTTTTTGTTTTGGAGATGGAAGGTTGTGAGCTATGATGACAGATATTTGAATTTCAGATTTTATATCCTTATATCAACACATTTTAATGCAAAAACTATTATTCCAACCACTTTCTAAGTATGTAAGTGCTGTACCTAAAATCTTTCCCTGATTTTGGGAGTTTAGACAGGAAATCCTCATTCTAGAGGGGGCATAGTCACTGTATAATGCATTTCTATAATACTGTATTTAATATCACTTATCTTATTATTTAAATCATTTTCTTGCTTTTAATTGTTCTTTTACAAAGACTGAGACACCACCCCTTATCCTATTGGGTCTGCAGTATAAGGACATATCCAATGCATTTTGGTTCTTTAGACCATTTTTAGGTAGTTGCACAGATATAAACATGCTGTAAGCAGAGGAAACTAAGTCACTTATTTTATTGTTGAGACTTCTGTCATTTGTTTCTGATTTTTTTTTTTTATCTTGTATATTGTTATTTCTGTTTTATTTGGAATTTCTAGAAGTCTACAAGGACATCCTGGGGAGGGAAAAATTTTAATTCAGTGCTTGTACTTCCCCGGAAGACAGGTTAAGCCTGTTCGAAGCAAAGCAATCTGATTGGCACCACATCTCACTACCACATCTTACTCCAGAGACTAACTCTTCTATATATGACACAACCTTCTTATCCAGTGACTGCAGGGAAAATGCTGTCATTATATCAAGGTACCACCTGAGATGATGGAAGGATTTCATGTAGCATAAAAGTTTCCTCATGCTTACTGCTTGGATACTCAATAATCTGAGCATATCTATTGTAACACCACATATACAAGAGGAAGGACCTTCTTAGATTTTTCAGTCAAGTGTGAACAATGACTTTATCATATTTAGCCTTAATACTTTATAACCTAGAGGAGATGTCCTAATTTTGTCCCTTGTTAGGATATTGTTACAAGCTCCCTACAAAGTTTGGTGGGGTATGTGTCTGGTTTAATTAATAAGATGATCTGGGGGTTGTAAGTTCACAATGGCTGTCTTATGGGCTTTTGAATTTTGCTTGGATCAGGGTTCACTCAAGATATTTTCTTACTCTAGACTTTCCCCACTGCCATATTATTTTGGCTGTGTACATTTACTTTATTACAGTCAGTGGGAGGTCTGTGTGTTTCTGTGTATAAGATGAGGTTTTAGTTTTACTTATTTTTTGGCTTCTTGAAATATATCTGAAGTCTTTGTTGTTGGAGTGTTCTGAATCCCCACATACGAACACAGCGTGGAGCTCAAGATCACCCCGGTGATCACGTCAGTCGCCCTGCTAGACAGGGGTCCAGGAAAGTAAATAGTGCGGGAAGAAATAGCCAGGGAATTGTTATGGCTAGGCTTGTATGGGTCCTAGGGCTGATAGCCTAGTACCAACCTATGAACCTATGAACTTATGAACAGTTTAGCCTCAGTACACTGGAAATACTTTCACCATTCACTCTCATATATAGTTAAGGTCTTGTTAAAGTATTATACTTTCTATGTCCATGCATGTTTATACTATTAGTTATTGATTCCCTTTGTAGAGTGGCATACACATTACCCACAAAAAAACTAAATGACCTCATAGCCTATTATGCATATGATGGTGTCCACATAAACTGGCAGTTTCTGCTTCCCATTCTTTTTTGATCTGGGTAACAGGCAACCGACAGTACATAGTGGGAAATCAGTTTGGAGGGATATTGGATGTTCTTATGTTTTTATGTTTAATTTTTTTAAGAAACAACAACTTTTTTGGTGACCATTTCACATTTAAATGTCAACATTGCAATGACAGTTGCTCGAGGCAGATGTTTGAGCTCATTTGATATATGTCAAATACCACGCAAATTCCAATTCATTGAAAGTATAAGACATTACCAAAATATCCCTTATTCGATAAGACAGTTCAGGTATACTAAAATGGCTAGACTGTTCTGTTTGGTTCAGTTTTTTCATGGGATAATGCTTGCAAACTTCCTTACAAATGCAGGGATTTTTCTACCAATTCAAAATTTGAAATGGTATGACACCTATGGTAGCTATATAGAGCCGTATAATTGTTATGGTCATGGCTATAGCGTGTTGTCTTCACAAGAGTTTTTCTCCCTGTAAGAGACCTGCAAAATCAATACAACCTTAGAAATCCAGGTCTGAGGCTCAAATAACCTGTGCCAAGTGTAAATAAAAACATCTTGAGCTGCAATTCTCCATGCCTTAGTAGTAATCCCACCCAAATTGTATCCTAAACAAACTGAACACCAAGCAGTTATAGTCACCTCTGCTCCTCCTGAGTCATTCCTGTTGAAACCACAGATCTTCATTTCCACACAACTTGTCTAGCCAGCCTGATTGAGAAGGGTATCTTGAGACAGTGTAAGAAATGTCTCATGCTGTCTAACGATCATCTTCTACTCAAACTGCATAGCACAACGTGTGAGATATATATGTCTATATATATATATATATATATATATATATATATATATATATATATATATATATATATATATATATATATATATATATATATATATATATATATATATATATATATATATATATGTGTGTGTGTGTGTGTGTGTGTAATGTCATTGAAGAAGGCAGCAATCTTACCCACAGTAAACTCAAACACCAAAATCATTATCAGTACACCATACACCCCACCTCATCAAGTCCTTCACAATACATATAATCCGTTGTATGCTGAGGTTCTAAAATTGATTTGCCTAAACCTCAAAGACCTCCAAAATGCAAACAAGGCACAAAATGCACTCATCAAGTTAAGCCTACCTCCTGACATAGCACAAGGAGTCTCAAAGTCATAAATGCTGACCTTGTAAGACAGGCATCTATCAAACCATGCATTCTTGTTATAGGTGACTGCATTGTAAGACATATAGATGTATTTCTTACCTAGCTGAACAAGGAAAGTGTGATCATAAGTTGCTTGCCTGGTGCCAGGATCCATTTGATCAGGAGGTAGGCTTAACATGATGAGTGCATTTTGTCTTGTTTGCATTTTGAAGGTCTTTGAGGTCAGGAGGAGAAGGGAATTACTTGCATCACACCACCAGTCTCACATAGGTTCATAGGTAGGTACTAGGCTATCAGCCCAAGGGCCTATGTAAGCCTAGCCAACAAGGTTCCCTGGCTTACGCCACCCAAGAAAGTTATTTTCCTGTGCCACTGTCGAGCCAGTGACACAGAAGTGATCCCCGAGGTGTATTTCCTATTTCCCATCCACTCATCACAATTTTTCTTGAAGAGTGCTAATGAAGAACTTTGCTTGACATAGATGGGTAGCCTGTTCTAGAGTATTGGAAGTCTCTGGGACAGGAATCTATCCCTCCAGCATGTCCTGTTTATTGTGGTGACAAGGGTTAGGTCTCTAGAGCATGTAGCTTGGAGGGATTGGGATTTCTTTAGGTGTGGCATGTCCAACAGCTCTGGGTTTGACATAGCTTTATATGTTAGGCAGAGATCACCTCGGAGTAGGCGATATGCTACGGAGTAAAGCTGAAGTTTTTTGAGGTGGTCAGTGTAGGGCATTTGTTTGAGGCCAGTAATCCTCTTTGTGAGGTACTTCTGTGGCCTTTCCAGCTGCTGCAGATGTCTTGTGAGGTACATTCCGAAAGGGGCATTGTACTCTATAATGGGTCTAATGAGTGTCGAGTAGAAGGGAACAATGACCTCTTTTTTCCTGGATGAGAACCCTTTTATGATGAGGTGTGCCACATAGAAGGACCTCCTGACTACTGTAGCGATGTGACTATCAAAGGAGAGACTACTGTCCACCTGGGTCCCAAGGTCTCTTATTAAGCATTTGGTGTTAAGTAGATTGCTGCCTATGTGGTAGTTCATGGGTACAGAGTTTTTACCAAAGGGCATGACACTACACTTTTTGGCATTGAGCTTGAGGCCATGGCTCTGACACCAGGCATCTGTCTCAGTGAGGCCCTTCTATAGGATGTCCACATCATTTGGGGACTTGACTATGGCTCCTAGTTTGCAGTCATCTGCAAACTTCATTAGCCAGAGGCCTTCTGTGTTAGCCTGTACTTCAGAGAAGTAGATACCAAATAGGAGAGGTCCCAGGACGGAACCCTGTGGTACTCCACTTGTCACTGCTTTGAGGTCAGATTTGGAGTCTGCAACTTTTACAGTGTGGGTTCTGTCAGTGAGCCAGTTGGCAACCCATCTTGTGATGTAGGGATTTATACCTAGTTTAGTGATTTTAGCTATAATTTCAGAATGGGGGATGGTGTTGAAAGCCTTGGTGAGGTCAAGATAGGCTTTGCGAACCACCTTACCCTCATCTATGGCTTTGGTGACTGCCTCAAAGCAATCAGTCAGTTTCAGGAGGCATGATCTGCATTTCACAAACCTGAACAGGGTGGGATCCAGAGTTTGGAGGTTACCAATGTCTTTGTTTATGAGTTCCATGATGATACGTTCCATGGCCTTGCAGACCAGGCTCATCAGGCTAATAGGTCGATAGTTCCCGGGATCAGTGGTGGCTCCCCCTTTGTGGAGTGGGATAACTGTTGCTGTGCACCATTCAGTGGGCACAAAGCCTGATGTGAGGATATTATTGAACATGGTACTTAAGTGGGGATCCAGTTCGTTCTGAAGTTCGTGTAAAACGCAGCCTGGGATGTTGTCCAGTCCCATGGATGCTGTGTTTTTGGCTTTAGAGAGTGCAGCTTTTACCTGCATAGTTGTGATTACAGGGACTCTGCATTCTTCATGTATAGATATGCGCCCTTTAGGGGGTGAGAGGGGGGTAAAATTAGCACTGAACCTATCTGCCAGGATGTTGGCAATATCAGTTGGTTCTGTAATTTTCGTGCCTTTGTGCTGTAACTCAGAGCAGATCTGGGTGTCACTATCGAGATTCTTGACATAACTATAGAAAGCTTTGTGGTTGTCCTTGGAATTAGTAGCAATTTTGTTTTCGTAGCTAGCTTTGGAGGATCTTATAAGGGATCTCAGCTTCTTACTGAGGCTGACCTGGGAGCTCCTCCACTCATGGGATTTTACTCTCTTTTACAACAGTTTCTTCCTTCTGTTGTACAGTTTGTTTATGGCAGGGGACCACCAGATTGGCTTCCTTATTTTGGAGGACAGCGCCTTGGTTCTGTTTGGGATAGCACAATCCATGCACTCGTGTAAGTGCTTATAGAGTGCATTTGTGTAGGATTCAGCAGTTGTAACTGTATTGTCCATCTGCATGGGTATCATGAAGTTCACCGCTTCTGTCTTAAGACGCATGAAGTTGGCTTTGGAGAAATTTTTTACTGTGGTTTCCTTAATGGGGGGTGGGGGCAGGATGTGGATATCCAGGGTGATTAGCTTATGGTCGGATCGGACCAACGAGGAGTTGACTTCAGGTGTGGAACACCAGTCGCTCATGTTGGTAATGACTAGGTCTAGGATATTGTTGCCCCTGGTGGGGGTGTGGATAAGTTGATCTAGGGCATTGGAGTTTACGAATTCCAGAAAGCATTGAGCTAAGGAGTTGGTACACAAGTAGTTTTCCCAGTTAATGGTGGGGTAGTTGAAGTCGCCCATTATTAGGGTGTTTGGTTGACCCCTAATATTTTCCAATACATCAAGAAAAGAGGATAGGGAATCCTGGGGCATGGTGGGGGATCTGTAGCAAGCTACAATTTGGATTGCAGTCTCACCTAGTGTTAGTTGCCCCTTGAGAATTTCAGATGCATTGTGTTGGGCAACTAGCCTGGTGATGTGAATATCCTTGGTGAATATGGACACTCCTCCACCTTTAGTGATTTGGTCCTGGTTTGGTGGCCGTAAAGTGTGGTAAGAGTTGTAGCCTCGTATTGCAGGGGTGCTCTCTGGAGCCCTGAACCAGGTCTCAGTTACTGCACAGATATCGATGTTCTTCATTTTTAGGAGTGCCTCGAGAGAGTGCATTTTGAGGTTTAGACTTCTAGCATTGAGTAGCATTACCTTCAAATTTTGCATGCTTGTACCTGTTACGGTGGTGGTTTTGTCCTTTGAACTTTGCCTAAAAAAGGCACTATAGGGGTGGCAAGAGCCTTAGCCAGTAACCTGAATCCCAGGGACGACAGGCACACTGATTCCGTGGGCTATGTGTCATTTGGGTTGTGTTGGGGGATGGAAGTTGCTTGCGTTTTTGCTTTGGAGGTCTCTGTTGCTTAGACAGATTATTATTGAGAACCTCCGTGAATGTTTTTGTGTTACTATGTGTGGATTTTTGTGGTGTAGATTGAGACTATCTGATGAGTGTGGTGTGGTGCAAATGTTTACCTTCTCCTCATGACTGTCAAGTTCAGTCTTGGTTGGAGAGAGCTTTACCTCCAGTTTGGCTAGATAAGTGCATCTCTCACAGGTTGTAGTGTTGGGTGATAGGAGGAGAGGGTTGTCTGTGTACATGAGGCAATTTCTACATTGCCTCAAGATGCCCAGATTCATCAGATAGACTGGAGAGAACACAGGGAGCTGACCCTTGGACATGCCTGAATAAAAACTATTTTCCTCTAGATAAGTGAGGAAAGTGAGTACAAGAGCTGTTTTTCTCTAAGCCAGTGAGAAAATTAAGTACAAAAACTGTTTTCCTCTAGGTAATGAGAAAGATTGAGTGCTATAGTAATTAGTAGCATATTTAGTGCTTACAAGTTCTGAACACGTGTTGAGGATGAATAAGCAAATTTAAGTGTTAAAACTAAGAATCTGTATCTGCACTAGACGAGTTACAGGACCAAAACAAGTGCAAAGGCAGGCTTTCAAATCAGAAAGTTGAGAGAGATGGAAGATTGCCCAAATGGCCAATAACTACAATTTCTGGGACAGAACCACTCCTTATGTGGTAGACAGGTTACCTATTGCTTACCACTCCCACTGATAAGCTAGAAGGCTTCTCTCCAACACAGAAAGGCTTGGGGGGCTCAGAAGCTTATATACAGTCCTGGATACAGCAAATCTGTATCTGGAACACTAATTACAGTAAAGGTAGGAAACAGTAGGAAAGGTAGGAAATAGACCTATGAAACCAGCACCGGCAAAAACACACATAAATACACAAAAACATACTCAGACGCTCTAAATAAAAATCTGCAAAAGCAACAGAGACCTCCATAGCAGACATCCAAGCAACCTCCACCCCACCCAACACAAACTATGAAACACATACTTCATAAAACCAGTGTGCCACGCAATCACAGCCCTTAAGGCAAAATAACATACCCAGCACACTAGTAATAGGTGACTCTATAGACAGGCACACTGACGTCCCACTCACTAAGCTGAACAAGGAGAAGGTTACTGTTAGCTGCCTGTCGGGTGCGAGGATCCGCCACATAACACAAGCACTCAGGTCACACCAGAACAAGTACAAATATGACTCTGTCATTGTCCATGTTGGTGTGAATGACCTGATCTGTACCTCCCTGGACTACATGAAAAGAGACATGGAAGAGCTCTCTGATCACATAGCCCAGGCCAGTATTACCCTGACCCTGAGTAGCATCCTGCCCTCACCAAGAATGATACCACAGTATAAAGAAAAAAATTATCAGTTTCAACAATTGGCTAAGCTTCTAGTGTCATTCAAAGGGGATACAGTGTCTGTCAGCCTGGGATGACATGCTTGACAAGCCACGCTGCTTCACTAGAGATGGCTTGCACCTGTCACCCTTAGGCTTCTGAATACTGGCCAAGGCTCTTGCCACCCCAATAGTGCCTTTTTTAGGCAAGGCACAAAAGACAAACCTACTGCCGTAAATAGCACAAGTAACAAAAAAACTGAGGGTAATGCTTCTCAATGCCAGAAGTCTAAACCTCAAAATGCATGCACTCGAGGCACTCCTCAGTATGGAGAAAATCAATATATGTGCAGTAACAGAAACATTGTTTAAGGTTCCAGAGAGCACCCCCAGCACTACCAGGCTACAACTCATACCATACATTTTGGCCACAAAACCCAGACTGAAATACAAATGGCAGGGGCGTATCCATATTCATCAAGGATACCCACACCTCCAGGTTAGTGGCACAGCATGATGATTCAGAGATCATGCGCGTGCAACTAACAACAGGAAGAACTGCAATCTTGCTACAGATCACCCACCATGTCCCAGGGCCCTCATTCCGCATTTCTGGAAACACTGGGAACCATAAAGGTCCTACCAAACACCCTGATATTGGGTGATTTCAATTATCCAAACATTAACTGGGAGAACTACTCAAGTACTAACTCCCTTGCCCAACATTTCCTAGAATTTATAAACTCAAAAGCCCTGGATCATCTGATCAACACCCCTACCAGAGGTGACAACATATTGGACCTGGTCATCATCAACATGGGTAACTGGTGTTCCACACCGGAGGTCAACCCCTTGCTGGTTAGATCTGACCATAAACTAATCACTCTGGATATCCACATTCTGCCCCCACTCCCGGTCAAAGAAACCACCATGAAAAACTTTTCAAAAGCAAACTTCACATTACTTTAGACCAAGGTGGAAAGTTTTAAATCCCCCATGCTAAAGGATAATGCTGCCCAAGCTGCAAAATCCTTTACTAATGCACTCTATGGGCACCTATAAGAATGCATGGATCATGCTATCCCAAGCAAAACCAAGACTCACTCCTCCAAGAAAACAAAACCAGTCTGGTGGACCCCTGCCATAAACAAGCTATACAATAGAAGGAGGAAACTAGTACAGAAAAGAGTAAAATCCCAAGAGGGGAAGACATCCCTGATCAGTATCAGCAAGAAACTACGATCACTCATAAAATCATCCAAGGCTAGCTTAGAAAGAAAAATTACCAAGGACTCCAAAGATAACCACAAGGCATTATTTAGCTATGTCAAGAATCTAAGTGGTAATTCCCAGATCTGCTCGGAGTGAGTGCAGAATGGCACAAAATACACTGAACCAACCGATATCGCCAACATCCTGGCAGACAGGTTCAGTGCAAACTTCACTCCCCTCTCACCCCCAAAAGAGACCATAACCATACCAGAAGAATATAGTGCCCCTGAAATCACAGACACTCAGGTTAAAACAGCCCTCTCCAAATCCAGAAACACAGCGTCAATGGGACTGGACGGTGTCCCAGGCTGCATCCTACATGAGCTCAAAGATGAACTAACCCCTCATCTAAACACACTGTTCAAACTCAGCTAATCCACAGGCTACGTGCCCATAGAGTGGTGCACAGCAATGGTTATTCTGGTCCACAAAGGTGGAGTCACAACAGACCCCGGGAACTTTCACCCTATAAGCCTGACTAGCTTGGTCTGCAAGGCTATGGAGCGCATCATCATGGATCTCATTAACAGAGGCATTGGGAACCTCCAAACACTGGACCCTACCCAGTTCAACTTTGTTAAGGGCAGATCATGCCTCCTAAACATGGTGAACTTCTTTGAGACAGTTACCAAGGCTATAGATGAGGAAAAGGTGGTCCACACAGCCTACCTAGACCTCGCAAAGGCCTTCAACACCATTCCCCATTCTGGTATTATAGACAAGTTCACCAGCCTGAACATAAACCCCTATGTCACGAGATGGGTTGCCAACTGGCTCACAGACAGAACCCACATGGTAAGAGTTGCGAGAGCTAGGTCTGACTCTAAACTGGTTACAAGTGGCATTCCCCAGGGCTCAGTCCTAGGACCCCTCCTGTTTGGCATATACTTCTCAGAGGTACAGGCAAGCACAGGAGGACTATGGCTGATCATGTTCGCAGGCAACTGCAAACTAGGAGCTATAACTGACTCTCCGGCTGACACAGATATCCTCCGAAAGGGTCTCACTGAGACAGATACCTGGTGTCAAAACCATGGCCTCAAGCTAAATGCCAAAAAGTGCATAGTCATCCCTTTTGGAAAAAACAAAGTACCCACAAATTACCACATAGGTGGTAGCCCCCTAAATACGGAAGACGAAATAAGGGATCTGGGGACCCAAGTAAATAGTAATCTCTCCTTTGATAATCACATTGCCAAAGTGGTTAGAAAATCCTTCTATGTGGCCCACCTAATCACAAAAGAGTTTACATCCAGATCAAAAAAGGTCATTGTGCCCCTCTACCCATCACTCATCACACCCATCATAGAGTACAACTCCCCATTTGGGATGTACCTTACAAGACACCTGCAACTACTGTAAAGACCACAGAAGTACCTCACCAAGAGGATCACTGGTCTCAAACAGATGCCCTATGCAGCTCGACTAAAGAAACTCCAGCTGTACTCGGTTGCATACCGCCTACTCAGAGGTGATCTCTGCCTGACATACAAGGCCATGTCCAACGCAGAATTGATGGACCTGCTCCACCTAAAGAAAACCATATCCCCTCGAGCTGCATGCTCTAGGGATCTAAACCTCACCACAACAATAAATAGGATGTGCTGGAGAGATAGATTCCTGTCCCAGAGACTTCCCATGCTCTGGAACAAGGCTCCAATCTACATTAGACAGAGCTCCTCACTAACACTCTTCAAGAGAAACCTTGACGAGTGGATGGGAAACAGGAAGTTTAGCCCGGGGATCACTTCAGTGGCTCTGCTGGACAGAGGCACAGGGAACTAATCTAAGGGGGTGGTGAAAACCAACACATTCAGGCTAGGCTTATAAATGCCTTTGGGCAGATAGCCTAGTACCTACCTATGAACCTGTAAACATAAAAGTCCTTCAACAACAAGTACTGGTATGACTCAGTCATAGTATATATGGGTGTCAATGACTTAAGATATACCTCCCTGGTCTATATGAAGAGACATGTGATGGAGCTCTTAGATTACATGTCCAGCCAGGTAGGAGCCTGTCAATGAGCAGCATTCTACCTTCTCCAAGGATGATACTACAATATGAGCAAAAATGAATTGACTTCAGTGAAGTGTTTGGTCTCTTTCAAAGGGGGGAGGGGGGTGCAACATTGTCAACCTAAATACCCTAAGCTCTATAGGTTCATAGGTGTGTACTAGGTACTGGCCCTGGAGCCTTTACAAGCCTAGCCCATAAGATTACCCTGGCATCATGTCACCCGACCTTATATCTCTATAGGGGATTGTTGATCTATTAACATATGATCATAGGATCATAGGAGGTTACTAAGCTAATGACCCTAGGGCCCTTACTAGCCTAGCCAAGTTTTACCCTTATTTCCATGATCAGCACCTATCACCCCTGTCCAAGCGGGACATAGGTGGAACCCCTTGGGTAAACTTACGGTTCCCCATCCAATCGTCCAGATTGCATTTGAAGAGGGCCAATGAGGTGCTCTAACTGACATGAAGTGGCAGTCTGTTCCAAAGTTGTGGTAACCTCTGGGAGATAAATCTGTCCCTCCAGCAGGTTCTATTACTGTCACATACCAGGTTAAGGGCATTAGAGTGAGTAACCCGTGTACCACTTGACTTATGAATATGCAGCATTTCCAATAAAACAGGGTCAAAGTTTTCCTTATATTCAAGACAGAAACCACCTTTGAGCAGTCTGTATGAAACAGAATAAAATGACAGTGATTTCAGATGATCCTCAAAGGACAGATGCTGAAGAACTTGAATTTTCCTTGTGGGGAACCTTTGTGGTCTCTCCATTTGCTGCAGTTGCTTGGAAAGGTCCATACCAAAAGGGACATTGTACTTAGCTATTGGCCTGATGAGGGAAGAGTACAGGGAGGTTATAACTTCTTTTTTTCTGAGTGAATACTTATGGTGTTGTTATTGATGTGACATTTAGCAGGAACATCACTCTTTTTACTGAAATGGATGATAATGCATTTTTTGCAATGAGTTTAAGGCCATGATGCTGGCACCAGTCATTTGTTTGTGTTAGACCCTCTTGTAGGATGTTGACATCGTTTGGAGATTCAATGACTGCTCCCAGTTTGCAGTCATCAGCAAACTTTGTCAGCCACAGACCCTTAGTTTTAGCTTGCACTTCGGAGAAATAGATTCCAAACAGTAGAGGTCCCAGGACTGATCCCTGTGGAACACCATTGGTTACAGGTCTGCTGTTGGAGATGGATTTCCCTGTTTTGTCTATATGGGTTCTATCAGTGAGCCAGTTAGCGACCCATCTAATGATATATGAGTTGATATCTAGCTGGGTGAGTTTGTCAATTATGCCTGAGTGGGAGATAGTGTCAAAAACCTTGGCTAAGTCTAGGTAGGCTGTATGCATAGATTTCCCCTCATCAAGGGCCTTGGTGACTGCCTTGAAGAAGTCCATGAGGTTTAATAGGCATGATCTCCCTTTGACAAATACAAATTGAGTAGGGTCAAGCATTTAGAGGTTACCATTGTCTTTGTTGATAAGGTCCATGACGATTCTCTGCATGACCATGTAAATAAGGCTAGTCAGGCTAATAGGTCTATAGTTCCTGGAGTCAGTGGAAGCACCACCTTTGTGTAAGGGAATAATAGTGGCCTTGTTCCATTCAGCTGGGATGAAGCCAGTGCTTAGACTATGATTGGAAAGAGTATATAATGGAGTTGCTAATTCTTGTTTGAGCCCATGTAGGACGCAGCCTGGGATGTTATCAGGTCCCATGGATGCTGTGTTTTTGACCTTAGAGAGGGCATTCATGACCGGCTCTTTTGAGATACAAGATAGATGATAGGTGGTAGGGATATTTTGGGGTAAGTTTGGCAGGAAAACCGGAGTGAAGTTTTCACAGAACCTGTCAGCTAACAGGATAGCACTATCCACAGGCTCAGTATATGTAATATCATTAACTACCAGTTTGGCACAGATCTGAGTCTTTCCTTTTGGGTTATGGATGTAACTAAAGAATGCCTTATGGTAATCCTTAGTCAAGGAAGCTATTTTGGATTTGTAGTTTATTTGGAGGACTTCACACGGAGTCTCATTTGCTTGGTTAAGCTGAGGAGGAAGTGTTTCCAGTTTGGGGCTCACTCCAAGTACTGCATTCCAAGTAACAGTACTTATCCTCAGTGGCAGCTGGTGACTTCAAATCAAAGGGGGGCTGCAGGAGACAGCTGAATGGGTGGGGTCAATGGGAAAGGGGTGTGACCAACTTGAAAGGGGAGGAGCTATGCTCAAAAAACCACAAAAACTAACTTTAATTAAATATGCTGCCCTGTGTGCCAAACCGTCATTATGAGAGTCCAGTCAAGACAAAATAAAGTGTAAAAGAATAAAAATATATCAATGCATTGGCTGCATGACAGCTTACTTAATATCTAGATAGAAACAAAAAGGTTGTGAGGCATGAAAAAATAAATTACTTTCTAAATACATTACTGGAATGCCAGTCAAAATCAAGTATAAGAAAAACAAGCAGCACTCAACTCAAACCAGTTCTCCTTGCACTGCACTTCTAATTATAATTTATATTCTGCTTTATTAAAGTATCAAGTAACATGCTGAAAGTAGCAATCTCTGTGATGCCCCCACTTATAAAAATGTTTCTTATCCAAAAAAGACCTGCTGCATGACAACTATCTACTTGTTTCATGAGAAAAACCTGATCAAAGTAAAAAATGAAAAGCAAACAAGAAACAAGCTCAAGATAAATTGCTTAATGGATTACTGTACAGGTTATGGACCACACATGAATGGCATTCTGTTTAGTTTATGGGTAAAGCCCTCAGAGATCACTGGAAGTCTTCAACAAGTGTAATGAGCTTCTTAAAATAATGGAATCCTGTCCTTTTATTACAAATACTGTTATATGCATTTCAATACCCAAGGCTTATACATTATCTGGTTAAGTATTCTTTGCATGGAAACAACAGAAAGGCTTTCAATGTTGGTAATTCTTTAACAATATGCTTATTAAAGCTTAATTGCATATTATGATCTCAGACAAGCTTACCTGATGGTCATTAAAGCATTTCTACTTAAACACAGAGCAACAGGCACTTTGAGTAATAAGCATAAATCAGCAGTACAAAAATATGACAGAAACCAGACCATTCTGCAAAATCAAGAACAGATAAAAAGCCACTGTAGTACTTGTGTCTACCTTGGATGGGGGGATACTCTGCACATTTACACTGCATAACTGCTCTTTGCCTTGCTTGGACACATCCAGAGTCACTACATGGCGGAGTGGGGTGCAACAAGTAAGTCAAAATTTGAAATGTCCCTGGCAGACTGTGATGGCCCTGACACATTTGTCATACCTCTCAACCTCGGAGCAAGAAATCTGGACAAAGCCATACATAGAAGTGGGACAAAGGCCCAAAAATAAGGACAGTTTTTAAATATTGCTCTTATAAACTTAGAAAAATAATAAAATAGTAGGTCTTGCATTAGTATGAATTTTCTGAAGGGTATGAAATCTGAAACTCAAATGTCTGTCCTTATTTTCTAACTTCAGTCTTTAATGATTTGCCACTAATTTGCCAAAAAAATACAATTTTATGAAAAATGGACCAAAAATATGATGCAAAAATATAAAATAGCCACACAATACAGCTGGGAACCTGTCAAAGAAGGGACACTTTTTTAATATTAGTACTGCTAACTTGAGCAACTGACAAAATAAAAGAATCTAATTGCATTTCTGAAATAAAAGTAATCTATAACTCTGATTATTACAGTTATTTCTTAATTGTAAACCCTCCATGTTTTCTTCCTAAATTGCTATTTTGCAGAGGGATTATTAGGAGAAGAGCAACATTTTGAGCCAAAATCGGGGACAGTTGAAAGGTTTGGCTATGCCTAATTCTATAAAGCAATTTATTTGCATGTGCCTCTCAACCTGTTAATGTAATAAATCTGGACAAGGCCAAATATATTGGGGGAACATAAACAGTACTAAAAATTGCTCTTGTATAAACTGAGACAGTTGATAGAATAACAGGTCTTACTTTAGCATGCATTTTTTTGAAGGTTATGAAGTCTGAAACTCAGTGTGTCATTATTTAGTAACTTAATTCCTAAATGACTTTCCAGAAAACCACAAATTTTATGAGGAACAAACCAAAAATAAGAAGCAAAAACTATTCATTCTGTGAAAATCTGGACATTTGGGAGGTATAGTTCAGCTGGGGCTGTCTTTGAGTTTGCCGCCCTTCCCCCCTCACAAAATCATGGTCGAATGGAGCCCTCCCCCTGCAGCCATTCCAATGATCCATTACTTGGCTATTTCACTCCATTTACCATAAACACTAATGTGCATACTGCTTTACTTCTATGATGATTTGGATTTCATTTGAAAGTTTTATTTTGCATTTTACAGCACAAACACTAAGACATCTGCTAAACAAAGCAATGCAGTCTCACAATGAAAACAGACTTAGCATTAAAACTTCTCTGCCCTTGAAACTCACATTCAGTGAAACAGCATTGAAACCCACATTCAAAGAAAATACATTTTGACAGTGGCAGATAAAGATCAACTTTGGGCTATTTTCAAATCATAGGCCCCATGCACATGAAACACACATGTGCTCTTTGATACACCTTCCTGATTGTACTAAATTATATTCCTTGTACAATACAGTACAGATGTTAGAGGGCGTTTTAAATTTATTGTTTTGAACATTTTTCCAGTAAACAATGAAACAAAATGCATGCACCAATAATGACAAAACTGCCCAGTTCAGAACATTTCCATCATAAAAGTCTACTCAAACTTCTACAGTCCACCATTATCAGTAAATATGCACAATCTCTGAAGAAGTAAAAGTCATCTAAATAATTCCACATTAAAGAAATATGTAACTAATGAAGAGGTTGCTGCTAGCAAACAACTTTATATTTCATTGTTTCATCTACAAAAAGAGTGCCTGTTGCCCTTGAGGAATAAATTGCCTATGTTGCATTAAACAATGATAAGCTAGTAACATTGCAATAAGGAATGGATGGCAAACTGATAACAGGTTCATAGTTACTAGGTATCTTTGCCAAAAAGGACTGCAGCATCCACCCCCTTTACAACACAGTACAGTATCAGCAATGCATCTGCCTACTGTGGGAGTAGAACCCAGAACCTTCTGCATCAAAAGTAAGTATGCTACCTGTTGTTCTATTAACAATGCAAGCAAACTCAGCATAAGCAGCACTAAACTTTTGTTCCCCTGCAGCTATCAGCTTCTTGCAAAATCTACTTGACACTCAGCTGTATCTCTGAACTTTGCAGCACAAGAAATCTGGAAAAAGCCAAAATTTATTGGGGGGGACAAAAACTAAAAAAACAGGGATAACATTGCTTGCATAATGTTGAAAAGTTGCTAGAATAAAATGCTGTGTTATCACCATACATTTCATTGCCAGGTATTGAGCCCAGGACACTGTACAAAACAGGCAGAGCAACATACCACTACACCAAATCATCTGTTTTATGAAAGAGAGGAAGACTGAAACTTAAATGGCTACCATTTAGTGAATTAAGTTCTCACCATAGCTGTCAATCTCTTAGTAAAAAACACCTGAACAAAGCCAATAATGGGGGAATACAGTCCCCAGACATATTCAGTGAATTCAGTTCTCACCATAGCTCTCAACCTTAGCACAAAAATCCTGGACGAAGCCAATAATGGGGGAATACAGCCCCAAAAATAGGACAAAGTTCAGATATCCATCTTATAAACATCAAAAATTGCTAGAATAAAAGGTTTTGTGTTACCATGTACTTTCTGAAGAATATGAAGTCTGAAATTCAAATGCTTGTCATTTTTATTTAACATTTGTTAACCAGGAAAGTCTGACTTGCAACAAAAGGCAATTTTCAGCAGAGGCCCAGGGAGAAATACTCCCAACACATGTCTTTGTAAGATGAGAGCAAACTCACACAAACACAGGGAGAACATGCAAGACTCCACAAAGATGACTCCCCAGCCAAGAATCAAACCAGATAACCTGTAGCTGTTAGGCAACAATGCTACCAGTGCACCACTGACTATGTCAAGAAACAAAAATACAGAAACCATAAATTTTATGAGGAACAGAACAAATATGAGGCAAAAATCTGCAAATTTTTAACAGATAGTGGTGAGTAGGGAATTCAGGCTCTTACCACTTGGGCCCAAGGTACAGGATTCAAGCCTTATTCTCTACCCACCACCATGTAGCACCTGGGGCATTTGACACACACACACACCCACACACACAGCTATGGACAATGCAGAGTCATCAAACTACCTACTGTATATCATTGAATTGTAGGAGGAAACAATACCCAGAGAAAATGTGAGTGAACATAGAGATGACATGTAGACACTGCACAGAAGGCACAACAGCTGAAAACTGAACTGGTGAACTTCTTGCTGTAGATAGCAATGCTGTTCATTGAGCCGCTAAGTTGTCACACTTAAAAAAAATTGACAACATTGCTGACATGCTTTTACTAAGTAAAATTTCAATGAAACGTACACTACCATAATATTTTTTCCCATTCCCTTTGCTCTAGCAAATGAAGTAACAGACAACAGTACATTAGCTGTCTGCAGTATGATGAGAACATGTATGTATGCTCACAAACACTTGCAAATAATGTGATATGCAAAAGTTGTTGAAATCATCAGTTTTTCTTTGCTGCCCATACCATCTAAAGGGCACAGCTGATGTTATAATTTAGCATTATTTGTAGGAAACAATATGTGTACACTTTGTTGTAATGTTCAGAAAGGAAAGTTAAACTATTCTGGAAATGTGTTATACAGAGAACTTTAATCCACAGGTGTTTAGTGCCATTACCACACATGGATGCAGTACACCATACACCTGTATTTTATCACTATTCACCAACAGCCATATGTTAGCCTCTCTGAAAGGTGTACATAACAGATATAAGAGGCCTAAAGATCTCCAGGTGATTCATGGAACAGTAATGTTTGCCCAAGGGTAGTTTTACTAACATTTTAATGAGGAATATAATTAATAGTTTGTGGAAGTTGGATAAAATATTGGCCATCAGTCTGTTTTAGTTTTGACCAGAGATCTTTCATAACACTCGCTTTGAGTAGTGATCCCTGAAGCTTTCATATGATTAAGAGAGCACTGAAAAACAAGGCAATACCTGTTAACAGACCATAACAAAATAATAGGTTGTTCATTTAACAGAGAGGCTAGAACAGAGCAGGAATATCACATGATCATTAATCGAAGTCTGTAACAAAGAATATACGTCAGAAGGTAGCTTGAGACACTTCCAAGGTCTTTTAAACTCCTTTGCTTCATCATTCATTTATTTCAGCTTTTCAAGAGCCATAAAACTGTATTCATCCACACATGCCCTTGATGTTACTGCAGTCGTTTGAAAGTCTTTTCTTTTTAAACTGTTTTAACAGTAATGATATCAACTTTTTATTTTGATCATCAACAACAAAGCAATGGCATGGGGTGTTTTACTATAACATCATTAGTACTGCTAGTATAAATGTATTTGTGTTTTAGACTAAATGAAACACTAGAGGACTTTGGCAGAACATTGATCTTTCTGCAAAACTAAACTATTGTTCGTGGAGAAATTTTCCTTCTACTATATTCAAACCTTGGTTTCCATGACTGAGCATTCATTTTATTTTTATTTATTTATTTTTCGTTAAATGTACCTGTAGAATTTTCTCTTTAAAACTTTTTTTCCCCATATATAATGAACTATAAGTCCTGTAGCATGCATCAGCTATAAAGAGAAAAGGCATAATACAATCTTTCAGAAATTACATTTTGTAAGTGTATGAGTACTTTTGTTACTTTCACAGTACCTTTATAAAGGCATGGGCAAGTTTATAAAAGTCAAAAAAGTAATCTTGTTAAATGTTGCAGTTTATCGCTGTACTATTATGGATGATGGATGCACAGCCTACACAAACACACATGCAGGCACACACACACACACACACACACACACACACACACACACACACACACACACACACACACACACACCTCTCCATAATGGCCCGCAGCGATCCTTTCCATAATGTAACGGCCCCCTCAGCTAAGTCCTCCATCTGCGGGTGATGCATCTTCCATAGTGATCCTCTGCAGCAGCTAAGTCCTCCATCTGTCCTTTACTTTGCAGCAGCTAAGTTCTCCATAACGGCCCACGCATGCTGTTCTCCCGCGAGATGTGAGTAGGGTCCCCGCGATAGGCTGGAGCCTCCAGCCTGCGGGCGATGCAGTCCGGTGACCTTCCGGTCTGTGCGGTCATCACCACACAGACCTCTGGGGTGGAAGGGCAGCGTTTCCTGCCTTCCCTATCCGGACTGCCTAAGAAAGCAGTCTGGAGGTCAGGAATGAGCACTCACGCGTGCGTGGAGTTCTGGTCTGCCTCTGACAGCAGTCAGAACTAGCGCGCATGCACGGAGTCCAGGACTACTCAGATTTTTAATTTTATTTTTTTATGTTGTGGGGAATTAATTTATTTTTTATATTTTACAGGTGGGAGGGCTGCAGTCCGGCAGTCCTATAGCACGAGACGCCCCTGCTTATCCTTTTTATAAAAGAAAACCAATCACCCTTACTAATGTTTATGTGCATATTTAAACTGTGCCAGCAGAACAAGAAATTGTAGAGCAAACATTTGTAAAACCAATAAACAGAAATAGCACCAACTGTCAAGTATGTAAAGCTTGTTTAGCTGTATCACCATAATTATAACTACAAACAGCTAAAATAAATTCATCCAACCAAACAGACAAAATCATGTCTGCATAGTCTCAAGCAATAACCACAATTACCTGTTGTTACTTAAATGTCCCAAACAAGGAGTGCATGCAGTCATAACCACTACCACTGTTGTTTTGTAAACATTTCAGTTGCAAAGCTTCATATGGCACCTTAGGCAATCATTAAACACATGCACTATCATTAGAATCCCATGCCATTGGGAAATTCTCCAACAGAATTGTCATTTTATCCCTTGTTGTGCAACATCAAGCTTAGTTCCATCCAAAATAATAGTGGCTGCAGCATAGGGTCAAATAACCTTTGCTATGTAACTACATTTTCATACTAATCCATAATAATCACCTAATATTATTCCCCAGTTAAACATTAATCAGTAATCTTTCAATAAGGTAATGCCATTATGCCACATATCTTACCAATGAAATACACATTATTATCTTTTTTACTTATCTTGCAGAATCTAGCAATGAACATAATACTTTTCTGTGGCATAACCAAGAGACTAAGTAAGCAATCACTGTAATGTACAACAGTCTCCTCAAAGGGTGCTCAATAGATTCTGATAGCTAACTCTGCTGCATCATACATCCCAAAAACTGGAAAATCTCCTTGTTCACCTATCCATTCCAAAGCTGTATGTGTAGATTGCTCCAAAACTTTAGTCATTTCTATCTCATCTACTCCATCAGTCACACATTACTTCCCTTAAGGAACTTTGGCCAAATATTTATTGAGTTTAAAGCTTCATGAGAGTCAAGAAAAGTCTTACATAACATGGAAAAAACAACTTTAAATAATGCAGAATGCAGCACTCAGAACTTTACTTTATTCAGTCTACATTCTCTTATCAATCCAGCATGCATCTCCCATATCCCTTTGTTTGCAAGGATGAGTCATTATCAAAAAAAAAAAGAAGAAGAATGGATAACACATATCTCTTACCATGTATGTCTTTCAGGGCTGACATGTTAATGTCAGCATTAAGTCTCAAAATGAACCAAACTATGCCTGGCATGGAGGCTTCAGATATTGTACCAAACATAAACACATGGTGTTCCCATTCTGTGTTTAATTTTCTGTAGTGCACACTTGTCCAAAATGCCAGTTTCTGTTGAATTAAAATAACAATCCAAACCTTCCTCTTTTTCTAACACACTACTAATTCAAATATCATTCATTCATATCTGCCTATTCTCTTTTTGTTCTAGTCTCATCATAACTGAAATATACACCTCCCCATATTACTTCATTAGCTCTACCTCATATCACTATTTTGTTGATGAATTAGATTATTTCTGCCAAACTTAAGGCCTCAGTCACCTCATCATTGCAATGATTAGCTACTAAAGTGTAGTTGTACAATTCTGTACACACCTGGTCAATGGAAGACATCAGCTGTTTCTATGAACAAACAGCTTATACAACCTCAGTATTGTCTTTGAATGCAGCACATTGATCACACTGATAGCACTACATGCCAAATGGCCAGCCACAATAGTTGACTTAGATGGCTTGCTCTCTGAAGCAATTGGCTTACTTGTTTAACATCTTCCCTGCAATCAACATAAGAACTGGGATAATGCAAATCTCCAATCAGTGACTGCAATTTACCATGAACAAGCAAGAACTATTCATATTTAATTTATTCACATTGAACTTGGGAGAATCAGGAAGGTTTCTAACCTTTATTCCACCATCACGTTCTTTCTGTGCCTTTATTTTATTCATATGTCAGACAGACTACAGATGTGTATTCTTATTTGCTGCATCTTTTCTTTTTGCATAATATGCATAACAATTATACAAAGATATTATATTACCATAAAATATGAAATCATCAAATCCAACTAATTGAAATTTTCTTTCAACTTTTTTACTAACAATTTTGCAACCATATCTCTATTTTTAGTCTACCTTGTCCCACAACAAATGATTCAGCTCAGAAATGTACACTTTTAAAGACTAGATTTTAGGCTCCCCTTTCACATTTTCTTTCTCTACCTTCTTGTAGACTTTGTATTTTCTGTTGCCAGGACTTGAGAATCTCTTTCTCAGTCTTCTTCCAAAAGCCTTCCTTACCCATTATTTGTCCCAAAAGTGCACATTTAATACTGCCCCCGATGTATGCTTACTACTACTACAAATATTCTTTGAGTTGTTACAGGTTTTTAGGTTCATAGGTGCATACTAGGCTAATGGCACTGAAGCCTTTACAAGCCTAACCCATAGAAGTACCCTGGCATTGTGCTGCCCAACATTAGTTCCCAGTGCCTCTATCAAGTAGAGCCACTGGAGTGATCCTTGGGGTGAACTTTCTATTTCCCATCCACTCATCAAGATTTCTCTTGAAGATGACCAGTGAAGGGCTCTGCTTGACATGTATGGGAAATATACTCCAGAGCATGGGAAGTCTCTGGGTTATAAATCTGTCGCTCCAGCATGTTCTGTTGATTGTGGTAATGTGGTTGAGGTCTCTGGAGCATGTGGTGCAAAGGGATTGAGATTTCTTTAGATGTAGCATTTCTAACAGAGCTAGGTCAGACATGGCTTTCTAAGTAAAGCAGAAATTGCCTCTTAGTAGATGATATGAGACAGAGAATAGCTGGAGTTTTTTTTGAGTCTGTCCATGTAGGACATGTGTTTAAGGCCTAGGATCCTCTTCATGAGGTACTTTTGTGGCGTTTCCACCTGTTGCATGTGTCTAGTGAGGTACATCCCAAATGGGGCATTATACTCGATGACTGGCCTAATGAGGGAAGAGTAGAGAGATATGATGACCTCTTCCTTCCTGGATGCAAAACCCTTGGTAATGAGGTGTGCCACATAGAAGGCTTTCTGATCACAATGGCAATGTGGTGCTCGAAGGAGAGGTTGCTGTCAATCTGTGTCCCCAGATCTCTTAGAATGCCTTCAGTGTTCAGTGGGCTCCCATCAATGTGGTAAATAGTGGGAACTGAGTTTTTCCCAAAGGGGATGAGGATGCATTTTTTGGCATTAAGCTTAAGGCATGGTTTCGACACCAGTCATTGGTCTCAGTGAGGCCTTTCTGTAGGACGTCTACATCACTTGGGGAGTTAATAATGGCTCCCAGTTTGCAGCTGTCTTCGAACTTGGTCAGCCAGAGTCCCTCCGTGTTGGCCTGGACTTCTGAGAAGTAGATGCCAAACAGGAGAGGACCCAGGACTGATCCCTGTGGGACTCTACTCATGACTCATCGGCAGTCTGACATGGAGCCCACTACTTTCACACTGTGGGTTCTATCTGTGAACCAATTTGCAACCCACCTAGTGATATAGGGGCCGACGCCTAGCTTGGTGAGTTTATCAATAATTCCTGAGTGGAGAAAGGTATCAAATGCCTTGGCCAGTTCGAGGTAGGCTGTATGAACTTCCCTGCCATCATCCACAGCCCTGGTGGCTAACTCAAAGAAGTCAACCAGGCTGAGCAGGCATGATCTCCCTTTCACAAAGCCAAATAGCATGGGGTCTAGAATTTGGAGATTTCCTATATCTTTGTTTATCAGGTCCATGATGATGCATGCCATAGATTTACATATCAGACTCATCAGGCTAATGGGGGTGACAATTCCCAGGGTCTGTAGTCATTCCCCATTTATGGAGAAGGATGAGTGTAGCAGTGTACCATTCAGTAGGGACAAAGTCTGAGGTGAGGCTGTGACTGAACAGGGCACACAGATGTGGTGCCAGTTCACTTTGTAGTTCATATAGAACACATCCATGGAAGCTGTATTCTTGGCCTTGGACAATGCAACTTTAACCTGTGCTACAGTAATGCTGGGTGGCTGGCATTCCTCCGGTATTGTGACTAATCCTTGGGGGGGGGGGGTAAAGTTGGTACTGAATCTGTCAGTCAGTATTTTGGCAATATCTGTTGGCTCAGTATAAGAGGTACCATTGTGCAGTAACTCAGAGCAAACCTGGGTATTGCCATGGAGATTCTTGACATAACTATAGAAGGCTTTGCTGTTGTTTTTAGTGCCTGCCACAATTCTGCCTTCATAGCAGGCTTTAGAGGGTTTGATCATTGATCTCAACTTTTTGCTGAGGATAATAAGGGAGTTTTTCCAGTCTTGGGACTTCACCTTTTTCTGCAACAATTTCTTCCTTCTATTGTAGAGATTATTAATGACAGGGGACCACCAGACTGGCTTACTTTTTTTGGAGGAGACCATCTTGATTCTGTTGGGCATGGCTAGTTCCATGTATTTATGTACATGTTCGTACAGTGCATTGGTGTACGATTTTGCAGTCATGCATCTATTTTCCATTGACATGAATGTTGTGAAGTGAGCCACCTCTGTTTTTAGGAGCTCAAAGTCAACTTTGCAGAAGTTTTTCATGGTGCTAACCTTCACGGGGGAGGGGGGTGAATGAGATGTGAATTTCCATGGTGATTAGTTTGTGGTTGGATCTAACCAGGGAGGAACTGACTATTGGTGTAAAGCTAACGGTTGCCCATGTTAGTAATAACAGGTCAAGGATGATGCTTCTTCAAGTGGGGGTAAGAATGAGCTGGTCCAAGGCATTGGAATTGATGAATTCCAGGAAGTCTTGGGCCAATGTACTGGTGCATGAGTAGTTTTCCCAGTTGATGGAGGGGTAGTTGAAGTCACCTAGAATGAGAGTGTTGGGTTGGACCCTAATAATTTCCAGGGTGCTTAGGAACATGAAATGAGAGTCTTTGGACATGGTTGGGACCTATAGCAGGCTACGACCTAAATCGCCATCTTATCCAATGTTAGTTGTACCTGAAGTATCTCAGATGCATTATGCTGGGCTACTAGTCTGGAGGTGTGCATATATTTTATGAATATGGAGACACCACTGCCTTTGGAGCTTCAGTCCATGTTCTGGGGCTGAAAGGTGTGGAATGAGTTATAGCCTGGTAGCAAGGGGTGCTTTCTGCTGCTTTAAACCAGGTCTCCATTACAGCACAAATGTTGATGTTCTCCATTTTGAGGAGTACTTCGAGCAAGTGCATCTTGAGATTTAGACTTCTAGCATTGAGCAGCATGACCCTCAAGTTGCATTTACTTATAGCTGTTATGGGGGTAGTTTGGTCTTTGGAATATCACCTAAAAAGGCAATATAGAGGTGGCAAGAGCTGTAGCCAGTATCTGGAAACCCAGGGGTGACAGATGTAGGCCATCTATGGCAAAGCATCGAGGTCTGTCAATCATGTCATCCCTAGCAAACAGATACTGGATCCCCTTAGAATGACACCAGAAACTTAGCCAATTGTTGAAGTCAATCATTTTCTGCTTGTACTGTGGTATCATTCTGGGTGATGGTAGGATGCTGCTCAGGGCTAGGGTCATACTTGCCTGGGCCACATAATCTGAGAACTCGTCCATGTTTCTTTTTATGTAGTCCAGGGAGGTGCATCTCAGGTCATTCACACCCACATGGACAGTGACAGAGTCATACTTGTACTTGTTCTGGAGTGACCTGAGTGTGTGTGTTATGTGTCGGATTCTGCCACCTGATAAAGAGCTGACTGTTACCTTCTCCTTATTCAACCTAGTGAGTGGGACATCAGTGTTTCTCACTATCAAGTCACCTATGATTAGTGTATTGGGCAAGCTGTTTTGCCTCAGGGGATTAGGTTGAGGGGCACACTGTGTAAGTGAGCTATGTGTCTTATTATCAGTAATCCCCTTAAAATGTACAGACATTCCAGATGCTTTTCATGCTCATTCAATAACCATAATTTTCATTCATCTCAACATTCATTTTTTTCCTTTTAACCCTTAGAGTCTTTAATGATCATTTTATTTATTTATGTATTTATTTATTTATTTGCCATTTGTTAACCGGGCTATTCCAACTGAGCCAGGGGCTCATTTTCAGTGGAGACCTGAGTGGAAAAGTGCCAACATAAGTGAAAAAAAATTACATAAATTCAAGACTGTACAAGAATAACAGATTACATAGGATCAAGATCAAGATTGTACAAATTGAAAAAGTACATACATTCAAGACTGTACAAATAAAAGATTAACAGTTACTAAAAAAGTTTATGCAAGATGAAATGTCATGTAAATAAAAAGCAGAGATAAACATGAGTAAGTAACAGAGGATTAAAAAGTAAATATTCATGACGGAATTATATTGTATTATTAAAAAAAGCAATCTAGATAGGCAGCATAGCCTAGATGTGGTTGCTATTTAAATAAAATATAAGTATAAGCTGAATGCCACTTTTTGCGCTAGAAGAACTTATTCAATCTATATACCAAAATGATATGAGTTTAATGGTAAAGAAGGTGAATGGGGGTGGGGCCGGTAGGGTCCCAGCATGGACAGGAGCTTGAGTTGGCAAGGTAGATTTGTCAGTTCTTTTTTGAAGCTGTTTGTGTATTCGATATTTCACATATTTGGTGGGCAATTGTTCCAGGCTTGGGACACTGTGCTTTTGAAAAGTATAACGAAAAACCAAGTAGCACCCCAGAGGACAAATGCTCCACTGCTCAAATGTATAAAAACACAAAGTCCAATAGATATAAAGCAGAGAAACAACCACACAGTCCATAGTCCATAAAACTGTTTAATAATGGTAAGCACTTTCGCTATTAGCTTCTTCAGACCAATGACAAAAACATAGATGAATCCAAAGTACACTTAAATACATTTCAACATCCAAAAAGGTTCAAGCAAAGTTTAAAAAACCTGGAGGAGCCAGATTTAAAAACATGCACAATAAACATTTCTGAATGAAATATAAGCGCATTTATATATGATACAGTGCATGAAACACAAGTAAATAGTGATTAAAAACTTAAAACAAGCAGATATCAACATTCAGATTTAAATATATATGCATAAATCTGCTCTGAGGATATTTTTTCTCTAAAATTAAATGCAGATACTAACTTCATTTCACTCAAGAATGGCACCATGGGACATCACTAAATGCTACCCTAAGTATACACCTTTTTAGCCATAGAAATGCTATGAGTCTGTGCATAAAGGAATATCTATATTAAAACTATTCTGCAGGTATCAGCCGACCATAATTATATCTAGCTAGTTAAGAGTCTTCTGGATTTCAGTGTTGGCTTTAGTGAAGCCATCTCATTGAGACCCATACCCTATCTGCTCTAAGTCTCAATATCCACTTAACTTCTCTGCTCTCCATAAAGTTTCTATCATCTCCTTCCCGTAAATTAGGTGTAAACTTTATGGAGAGCAGAGAAGTTAAGTGGGATATTGAGACTTAGAGCAAATAGGGAGGTGGTCACTTCAAGAGTTGGAAAAGGTGCCAGGGTCATGGTAAAGCTTTGGATCAGAAATTAGGATCAGATCTAAGATGGAGCTGTTATTATTGTTTTTGTTTAAATGGGTGGGCATTGTAATTAATTTGATTGAATCCATGGAGGTTAATCCTAAAATTTGGGAAGTTGGTTGATAGTTGTTTCCAATCAATGTTGACATCTTCTAGGATAATTGTCTCATATGTTATATGCAGAGAGATCCAGGACAGGGTAGGTTCAAGGATGGGTATGCTATTTCCAGGTAGTATATAAATGGCTGCTATGGCAAACTTTTTTGGGAGGGTTAAGTGACAATTAAGAATAAGTAGCTCAGCTGGGTGGAAATCTGTGAGAGGTATAGGTAGGGGAGATAATTTGAATTGTTCAGAGTACAGGATTGCCACCACTCCCCCTTCTTGGAGAGACTGTCTTGGTGGTAAATGTTATAGCTGGGAGGTAAGATTTCATTGTTAGATATGTGAGGTTTTAGCCATCTTTCCAACTGGCTAATATATATGAGGAATAGTGAGTGATCCTAGAATGTAGGTCAGTAATTTTGTTAAGTAGACTTTGTATATTTATTGAGTAGGTAGTAAGGTATTTGGTACTGGGGGGGGGGGGGTTGGTGTCAGATGGGTGAACGGATGGTGGAGAGATGTAGAGAATTGGTTGGGCCATAACTCGGGTAAAATATCCCCATCAAGCATAACAGTTTTAGTTAACAGAGTGGGCTTAGGTAGGCAAAAATAAATAATAAAGGATTTGTACTTGAGTTCAGGTGAGGTAGGAGAGTGGGTAGCTAATCTGATTTTGTGAAGTTGTATGTAGGAAATATGATACAGAGAAAGAAACCTTAAGAAGGGTAGGGAAGGATCATTATCAGTTATTGGGTATGTAAGTGTGGGAGCTGGTTGTATGTAACTGACTTGCATATAATAGGAGGTTAAGAATGTAAGGCAGAATAGTAGGGGAATTGTAAGGTAGAGATGGAGCATGATGAGGGAGTACTTAAATGAAATTATGAGTTATGGTTAGGTATGTGTAGTAATGTGGAAGATGTAGTTAGGGAACAAAAAGAAGAAAGGTGTATGAGACAGTGATTAAGATTGTCAAGATTAATAAGTTGTATATGAGATTATACGAGGGGCTGGAGGAGACACTGTTGATGTGTATGGAGGATAGTAATATGAGATAGGGAGGAGTCAGTGTTGGGAGGAGAAAACTTTAATTTAATAATTGGGAATAGTGGAAGGGGCTGTTTTCAAGCTGGTTAGAGTATAAATGTGAGGGTGTTTGGGAATGGAGGTAGGGTAGGGGAATGGAGCGGGATGAGCCGAGTGATCAGACTACATTAAAAAAAAAACAATCACACACTAGAGCTAGGTAAATACATTTGGGAAGCCTTTGCTATAAGACCAATTGTTTTGTATTTCAGTTTCTTTTTATCACAGTATTCTGCCAATTTTGATAAGACTTTATGAGATCCAGAAACAAAACTTTGTTATTTACATTCTGCCTCAGTACCTCATAGTACCCTGGGGGGATACTGGGAGTGCCTAGAGTGGTAATATAGTTAGAGGTAGCAGATCCTACAAGTATGCATGCCACTACAAAGGAGAATTACAATACAATATACCAGGTTAGGTAGATACTCATATCAACAAATGTGTTCTTTTTAGCATTTCTCACCATTATCATAGTTTAAAACCATCAAGACCAATTCACTTCTGAGAAGAAGTCTCCATTGTTTCTAGTCATGAATGCAAAATGTAAAAACTTTAGAAATATGTGCTTATTTTCCCTCACTATCCCAACTTAGGTGAACCTCCTTTACCTTCTTTTTCTCTAAAACTCCCACAGTTATCACCCTATTCCCTTAAGCTCTATTCTATTCCTACTGCTCACAAAAATTGTAAAGACATCAAAGTTGTCCATCCACCCATCCATCCATTCATTCATCCATCTATCCACATCCCCTTTTTCTCCATTTTTGCACATGGGGTTGGGGTGTCACTTACTAAATCAGTAAACATATCCATACCTCCCATTCTTTGAGTACAAGAAATCTGAATAAAACCTAAATTAATGGGGAGACAAAGGACCAAAAATAGGGACAGATTTTAAATATTGTTCTAATAAACACAGAAGGTTGTTAGAATAACAGGTTTTGTGATAACATGCATTTTCTGAAGGGTATGAAGTCTGAAACTCAAATGTATGCCATTGTTTAGTGGCTTCAGTCCTCAGTGACTTGCCATAAAACCACAAATTTTATAAGGAGTAGACCAAAAATATGAGGTAACAATCTGGACATTCTGTAAAAGTCTGTACAGTTGAGAGCTATAAACATATTCCAATGTTAGGTACATTCTCCAAGTAACATACCAGCATACCATAACCTACCAGCAATTAAACATTTACTAGTATTATCTCCCTTATCAAGCTGTACCTTGGGTTATAAAGGCATTCTTGCAATTATTACAATTCCATATTTCTTCCCATCCTCACTGTATTACAAACTAACACAATATTTTATTAGCCTCACATTTTATCCATCTCAGATGGTTGTCTATTAAATTTTCTTAGTATTGTTTCTGTCTCTCTCTCTCTCTAATGGATGAGACACTCTCCCTTCACTCCATAACAGAAAGATCAAGGTACTTGTTTCTTCCTCATTTACAGAATTCGTGTCTTCAGTTATACGTGTCTCCTGCTTTCAATGCTATGTCTCCTATAGATCTTTGGACATTAAAGTCTACCCTTAGTGTTTAGAGATTTGAGTAGTATGAGAGGTATGTATCACTTAGGTACAACATGTCACATTCCTAGTCTCTGAACTTCTCTCTAGGCAACCATTGACCCCAACAAGATCAGAACCAGGAACCTTATAATAGATGTGTCTAGAGATGACCTTATCAACTCATTCTTTTTAACATTCACTCTTTAAACACATGGCCCAAGTTCAACATTTATTCAACTTTATTTATCTCCTTGTATCCAAACAAATGACAGTTCCCTAATAAATTGATTTCTATTAAGGTCTTCGTCATACCTTACATAATGCTCCCACTTATCATTTTGAGCTGTTGAAAAAGCTAATGTCTACCATTTTATCGACTAATCCTTCCCAGCACATGGTTTCATACATACAGCATTTCCTACTAACTGATTCAGTTAGTGTCTCCTTCACCTGTCTTCATTTACAGTTACACCCTTATTATGACTGGATGAATTTACATTAAAAAGTTGCCTTTCCTCATTAATTCTGTACTCTTAGCCTTTTCTCCATCTAGTAATTTTTGTTTAACTGGACTGTGTTCTAAATGTGCATCTTCTTTTTGTCTTTAATTAGTAAAGTTTACATCACAGAAAAAAAATCTTCAGCTCCACCTATAACATTGTTGTGACTCATGCAATATAATACTTGAAGATAATGTGACCTAGTGCCTCTGTAACAGTTAATAAATCATTAGTCTTGGTCATACTAACACTATATAGGATAAACAACATGTGGTCCTCTTCAATGGGGTCCAGTGAGTACAAAAAATTACAAATATCTGCTCCCCCACAAAAATATAAAACTAGCCTTCTTTACCCAAATAAGTATTGTCAATAAACATCATCCCTTAGGCAGTACTTGAACCATTAACACAAAAGTCATACGATTTTGAAACTATATTGATAAAGCTTGTACAGGGAGAAACAGTGGTATAATAATAAACAAGTCTATATTATATAAATGAATCATTAAAATGTCGACTCACCTTTGATCGACCCCTATTTCTTGAAACTGCACAACATCAAACCCTCAAATCACCGATTTCCTTCCAAGGGAAAGAAATCAGTAGCCCAAACACACACACCGCATTACAACAAACACTATTGAAGCAGGGGGCTTCACCCTCCACACCCCCAATGTGGGGGGCTGTGGCCCCCACACCCCTCTAACTAAATATACTAACTCCGAGATCACACTGCAGTCAGCAAAAGGGCAGATTTAAAAGAATGGCCAACCGATTTCTTTCCCTTGGAAAGAAATCAATGATTTGGCCGTTCAGTGTTGTGCAGCTGTGAGAAATAGGGGTCAATCAAAGGTGAGTTGACATTTTAATGCTTCGTTGCTATAATATAGACCCTAATAAACAACACCCAGCATGGCAGAACAAGAAGCCAATAAAGTTTGCACCCCTTGTCAAGTATCACAGACCACACCAATGCTGTGTAAAAAAAAAAAATTTAATACCAGAGCAGATTAAGCGTTTTCATTTCACAACAGGAAACTTCATCAGAATAAAGTTAATTACCACAAAACACTTTAAATAGTCTGTATAATACATCCATTGGTTAAAACAAACTCCAAAACAAAACTTCATTGGTTGACTAAGACGTTTAAAACTAACACATAAAAATCATATTTTTCATACAGAATACTATTGAATATTTGACAAATGAACATTCTAATTATGTTTACATAATAACAAAAAATGTTTAGTATATTTTACTAATATACCTAAGCTCTCAACTTTAAGGCTGGTAATATAGAGACATGGTCATTCAACATGGGACTAGTGCATGCATCAAAATTAAGCTGCCATACTAGTTCCAGGTATTCCAGTTTTGCTTCCCAGTCCCCTCCTCTTTCAAAAGGTTTAACTTGTTCAATTACCCAGAATTCATAATTTGCATTGTAACATACGTTAGTATGTCTAAATAAAGCATTGGTTTCTTTTTCTTGCTGATGTCATAAAGTTGTTCATATAGTCTATGTTTTAAACATTGTTCTGTTTTCCCAATGTAATATGCATAGCATGAGGTGCAGTAAGCCATGTATATCATGAGTCTATATTACAATGTCGAAATGCCATAACACTGAATACCTAAACATCGACAAGTATTCAGTGAAATGCGTTTCTGCAATTCACTGAATACTTAAAGGGCAAACAAATACTTGCCCCGCAACCCAACAGAACTAAATTTACCTAAAATAAATCTACCCATGTGGGGGCCGCACCCCCATACCCCCCGTAACTAAATATACCAACTCCAAGATCACACTACAGTGGAGAATAGGGCAAAATTGTGTAGTTGGCCAACTACATCTTTGCCCTGTAAGTATTCAGCAAATTGCGGAATTGAATTTCGCTGAATACTTTTTGATATTTAGGTTTTCGCTGTTACTGCGTTTTGACGCCATAATATAGATCCATATATCACACCCTTAGAATAGCAATTGTAATAATCATCTGTGGGAACAAATCTGTTTAAATGGGGCAAATATAATTCTGTAGTGTTAACCACCATAAAACACTGGGAACAAATCCACACCTAAAAGTTCCCTTCTTACACCTTGTCCCAATGTAATTTTGGTGGTCTATATTCTCAAACATATTTTTGAGATTGGCACCTCTCCTAAAACTGAACTTTATGGGGTAGCTAAACACCTTTAGACTATTGGGCATAACGGCAAACATGTTCCAATATTTGGAAATAATTTGTCTTATTTGAATAATATCCTGACTTAACCTAGTAACAAAACAGATGTCAGTATCCCTCACAGTATTAAAAGAACTTCCTTGAATATTAACATAAGTTCTCTCTACCATGGTATTAGTTTTAAACTCCCAGGCATCGACCATTTGTCCTTTGACAATATTTTTCTTTTGTCATATCATTTTTGTAAAATATTCAGTAGTATTCTGTATAAAAATGTGATTTTTATGTGTTAGTTTTAAACATGATAGGCATCTTATTCAACCAATGAAGTTTTGTTTCGGAGTTCGTTTTAAACAATGGATGTGTTATACAGATGATTTAAAGTGTTTTGTGGTAATTAACTTTATTCTTATGAAGTTTCATGTTGTGAAATGAAAGCGCTTAATCTGTTCTGGTATTAAATTCATTATTTACACAGCTTTGGTTTGGTCTGTGATACTTGACAAGGGGTGCAATCTTTATTGGCTTCCTGTTCTGCCATCCTGGCTGTTGTTTATTATTTTTGGTGGATTTGCTCAGTTTTTCACCAGGTTACTGGTTGAAACTGTGGTATGTTGCAACCACAAAATAAATGCTTTTGGCTGCTCTGTACACACATACGTGCACACAGACACACACACACACACATATATATATGTAGATATAGATATAAATAAATATATATATATATATATATATATATATATATATCTATATATAAAACACCAACAACGAAGTATCCACCACTTGCATAAATATCTCTAATGTCCGTTGTAATACAGCATAAAGCAAAGAGAATCCATTTCCATTATGAATAGTCTCAAGATGCTAACTCTTGTCAAACAGAAAATCTGTAGGAAAAAATATAGCCAAAAAGTTCCTTTTAAACATCCCAATAAATGTAAACAGTCTTTAGAGTACTTACTGTTTACAAGCAGTTAATTCAGCATAAAATAATGTATCCAGAAGTTTCCTTTTAAATTTCCAATAAATTCAAACAGTCTTCAGAGTACTTACTGTTTTCAAGCAGTTACTTCTCTCATTACTTGTAAAACTGAGTGTTTCAGCAGTATACAAGTAATGTGACTCAGTCATAGTTCATTAATCCTTACATGTTCCTGCTAAAAGCGTGCAGTGTTGTAAAACATACTCCAAGAAATATGTGTTTTATAAAGAAAAAGATCATTTGTAGAAGACTTATTGTGCAATACAAACTACCTCTTTAGTAGAGTTTATAGTGTATGTACAGTATTTATTATACAGTATAAATGCCTTTACTAGTTTATGTACTCTTATTGTAAGAAGTTTAACAACCTGTTGCTAACTTTTCACTGATTAATTCTACAACTGCATTTGTAATATCCTTGTCCTGGTCATTACTAACATGGGCGACCATTGCTCTACACCAATAGTCAACTCCTCCCTGGTTAGATCCGACCACAGCTAATCACTTTGGAAATTCACATCCCACCCACTCATCCTGCAAAGGTAACCACTATGAAAAACTTCTCCAAAGCTAACTTTGGTCTCCTAGAAACAGAGGTGGCTAACTTCACGGCACCCATGCAAATGGAGAATAGTTGCATGACCGCCAAATCATACACCAATGCACTGTACGAACACGTACACAAATGCATGGATCTTGCCATACCCAATAGAACCAAGATGCTCTCCTCCAGAAAAAGGAACCCAATCTGGTAGTCCCTTGCCATTAACAAACTCGACAATAAAAGGAAGAAACTGATGCAGAAAAAGATGAAGTCCCATGACTGGAAAAACTCCCTTATCAGCCTCAACAAAAAGTTGAGATCCCTCATCAAATCCTCTAAACTAGCTATGAAAACAGAATTACAGCAAATAGTAAAGGCAACCACAAGACCTCCTATAGTTATGTAAATAATCTCTACAGCAATACCCAAATTTGCTCTGAGCTACTGCACTATGGTACCTCCTATACAGAGCCAACAGATATTGCCAATATACTGGCCGACAGATTCAGTGCCAATGTTACCACTCTGTCCCCCACCAAAGGACCAATCACAATACCAGTAGATTGCCAGGCACCCAGTATTACTGCTGCACAGGTTAAAACAGCACTGTTCAAGCCCAAGAATATAGCTTCTACGGGACCTGACAATATCCCCGGCTGTGTTCTATATGAACTACAGAGTGAACAGGCACCTCACCTGTGTGCCCTGTTCAATCACAGCCACACCTCAGGCTTTGTCTCTACTGAATGGCGCACTGCTACATTCATCCCTTTCCACAAAGGATGAGCGACTACAGACCCTGGGCACTATCGTCCCATTAGCCTGGCGAGTCTGATATGCAAAGCTATGGAACGCATCATCATGGATCTAATAAACAAGGATATAGGGACTCTCCAAACTCTGGATCCCACACAGTTTGGTTTTGTGAAGGGTACATCATGCCTGCTCTACCTGGTCGACTTCTTTGAGTCAGTCACCAGAGCTGTGGATGAAGGCAAGATGGTTCATATAGCCAACCTTGATCTGGCCAAAGCCTTTGATACCATTCCCCACTCAGGAATCATAGGAAACTCACTAAGCTAGACATCAACCCCTATATCATTAGGTGGGTTGTAAACTGTCTCACAGATAGAACCCACAGTGTAAAAGTAACTGACTCCAAGTCAGACTGCTGACCAGTCACAAGTGGAGTCCCACAGGGTTTGGTCCTGGGTCCTCTCCTGTCTAGAATCTACTTCTCTGAAGTCCAGGCCAACACGAAGGGACTCTGGCTGACAAAGTTTGCAGACGATTGCAAGTTGGGGACTATTATTAACTCACAAATGATGTTGACATCCTGCAGAAAGGCCTCACTGAGACCAACGACTGGTGTCAGAACCATGGCCTTAAGCTCAATGCCAAAAAATGTGTCATTATCCCCTTTGGGAAAAACCCAGTTCCCATGAATTACCACATCAATGGTAGTCCACTGAACACAGAATGCATTACAAGAGCTCTAGGAACACAGGTTGACAGCAACCTCTCTTTTGAACACCACATTACCACTGTGGTCAGAAAGTCCTTCTATGTGGCACATCTCATTACTATGGGTTTTGCATCCAGGAAGAAAGAGGTCACTGTCTGCCTCTACTCTTCCCTCATCAGGCCAATCATCGAGTACAATGCTCCATTTGGCATGTACCTCACTAGACACCCGCAACAACTGGAGAGGCTGCAAAAGTACCTCACAAGGAGGATCCTAGGCCTTAAACACTTGGACAGACTCAAAAAACCCCAACTATTCTCTGTCTCATATCACCTACTTAGAGGCAATCCTGCTTGACTTACAAAGCCATGTCTGACCCAGCTCTGTTAGAAATGTTACGTCTAAAGAAATCTCAATCCCTCCACACCACACAGTCCAGAGACCTCAACTTTATTACCACAATCAACAGAACAAGCTGGAGGGACAGGTTCATAACCCAGAGACTGCCCATGCTATGGAATAAACTTCCCATACATGTCAAACAGAGCACCTCAGTGGCCTTCTTCAAGAGAAATCTTGATGAGTGGATGGGAAATAAAAAATTCACCCTGGGGATCACTCCAGTGGCTCTAATCGACAGAGGCACTGGGAACTAAGTTTGGGTGGCAATATGCCAGGGTAATACTATGGGATAGGCTTGTAAAGGATCCAGTGCCATTAGCCTAGTACACACCTATGAGCCTATTGTTTTATTAATGTAAATTACTATGTAACCCAATTCTTATCTTTCTATATATATTTTTTAATCGGGTTGTAAACTCAGGGCTGAGCCTGAAAATGGTCCACTTAGATCAGTGTTCTACCCCAAGTAGACAACAAATGCAAATGTGTAAGTAAATAAAAACAAACATACATGCCTGCACACATACATACATGCATGCATGTATAGGACATTCCTTTTATGTGTGCCACATGCATACCTTCTATTTGTTCTTCATTTTCAAGACTTCTGTTATGTTGCTACAATAATTTGGGGTCAGCTTCATAAAATGTACTTTCTTTTGTGAAAGTATAGTTCAGACAAAGAAAAAAAAGTAGAACTAAAGTCAAAAATTCAAGTTAGACATTTATTACATTTCCATAAAACAGTTATGATGTGAAAGATACGTTTTATCAAAGTTTTCTGAGTAAGTAAGCTGATGTTTTAAGAAACAGCCATGCTAGCAGTAGACTCCAGATTTTACAAGTTCACACTTAATTCATAAGGCCAGACATTAAGAAATGCATTCATAAACAATACACCTGAAACTTATTTTGTGGCCAGTAAAATGAACTTGCTTGTGCAACTGCATCTGATTGTTTTATATTCAGCATTTTGTCTTTTGTTTACATTGTTATAGGGCACGCTTATGTAATGAAGTCAAAAAGAATATTAACTGATATTAATTTAAATCTTATTCTGGCTGTTGTTTCTGGCTGATTGTTCTGTGATTTGCCTCTTTTTCCAAAGTTTACTGGATTCATATCTCAGTCTTACTACTGCATTCTTTGCCCTGTAGTCTACACAAACTGCAATCACATGGGAAATTGTGCTCATCACTGGAGAGCTGGTGCCTGCAGAAAATGTCAGCACTGTCTAGAAATATAAATGAACATGATTTGCACATCCCACGCATAAGTCATATCATACATGGATCATCTCCTATAATTCCTGTTAGATATAATACTGAGAAAAACATAGCGAGGTGGAAGGATGCATCGCTACAGGGGAAAACCTTACCCATTCTTTCTATTAGTCATCAGAAACATTTCCAGACACAGAGCAAAAGTGCATCATGTTATAATTTCTAAGAGAAAATGTCAAACTGAAACATTTAAATTGTTGCAGTTAGTAAAAAGGTTATCTAGATGGAGCACTACTATAAATAAAACAACATATTCCTAAATTCACAAAAGAGGCAACATAATTTAAGGAAGAACAAAGGACAGAAAAATATATATGACGTATTCTTGGTAATATCTTAAGCTGCATTTTAACTGTCCCCAAACTGATGTTTCATGGAATGTTTCTAAATTTACTTTTTCTCAGCGTTCACTTCTTTCATCTGTATAACACTACAAATTTAATGACTTTAGTAATATCTCATACCTTAACAGATTACTCTTGATAGTAGACAGAAACAGTGAATTTCATAATGTCCCTGATTACCTTACTTTCCATAAATAATGTTTATGTATAGGAAGGTTATCATCTACTTCACATGCAAATAAAACTTGTACAAATTACCATGTAATTATTTGCAAAAATGGACCATACACATTACTGTGGCATAACTGCTTCTTACATACATTATGGCAGAGCAAATATTACAAGTACAAGGGAGGTATTCATAGTCATTACATGAATTAGTAAAGGCGATCTGCTCTCTTCACGAATAAGTGCAGCTAAGACATGACTCATAGAGGCCATTTACTCTAAACCATGACGGCTACAAATAAACAAGCCAGTGAAGCAGCAATGAGATACTAATGAGAAATGCTATAAAATCTCATATGCCAATAAGTCCCTCTCCTGCCTGTCTGTGGATCATAGTAATATTTGACGCATTTCTGCACAGTGTGCAGATTCATTATAAAATGCTAAATCATGTCTTGTGTATCTAATTTGCAATCAGAGAAGATGCTGACTTTTGCTGCCAGCTTTGATATTTCCCAGTGTGAGCAGCTTGTCTTAGCTGTGCCAAAGCCTGTTTGTATGCAGCAGCACTCACCGACCAACAAGGTGGAGAAATAGACAGCAAATAACTCATCATAATTTTGATAATCAGGACATCCTTGACAGGTTTAGAGTGGACAGGGATATTGTAAGGGTCTTTTTAAGAATGTAGGGTCCAGACTTGGGTACTGGAAGAATGCTCTGACTTATTGTCCCTGTGGATACTAAGGTATGCATATCCCTCACTGTATTTGCCATGAGGACCTTCCAGAGATCAACAGAACTTGGACATCTCAGAGGGTTCTGCCTCAAGCATAGTTCAGCAGTTCCTGAACCTACTCTTGGCATGTGTAGATCAGTATGTCTAATTCCCAGCGTCACCTTAGGACTGAGCCAGAGCTATGTGTGCTTTTTATGGGATGAGATAGTTCCCCAAAGTGATATAGATTGCACCCACATTGCTATCAGGACTCCATCTGGTACATGTGGGGGGGTATATCACAATAAGAAAGGGTACCATTTCATCAACCAGAAGGTAGCATGTGATGCATGGGGTGGATCACCACTGCCTGCCCAGCATCCTGGCAGTACACACAATTTCCATATTTGGTAAACTAGCTCATTCTAGCTCATCTTCCTGCATGGTGGGATACCCAGTGGTCATTTTGTTTGTGTTATTCATACTGAAATGTATTGGTTAATACTAAACCACTTTTTCTTTGTTCAGAGGTTATTAGGTACGTACTAGGCTATTGGCCCTAGGGTCTATATAAGCCTACCCAAAAAGGTACCATGGCTTTCGCCACCCAAGAAAATAATTTTCCTGTGCCACTGTCGAGCAGAGCCACAGAAGTGATCCCCGGGGTGAATTTCCTATTTCCCATCCAATCATCAAGATTTTTCTTGAAGAGTGCTAATGAGGAGCTCTGTTTGACATAGATAGGTTGTCTGTTCCAGAGTATGGGAAGTCTCTGGGACAGGAATCTATCCCTCCAGCATGTTCTGTTTATTGTGGTGACAAGGTTTAGGTCCCTAGAGCATGTAGCTCGAAGGGATTAGGATTTCTTTAAGTGGAGCATGTCCAACAGCTCTGGGTTTGACATAGCTTTATATGTTAGGCAGAGATTGCCTCTGAGTAGGTGATATGTGACAGAGTAAAGCTGGTGTTTTTTGAGATGGTATGCGTAGGGCATCTGTTTGAGGCCAGTAATCCTCTTTGCGAGGTATTACTGTGGCCTTTCCAGTTGCTGTAGATATCTTGTGAGGTACATACAAAAAGGGGAGTTGTGCTGTATAATGGGTCTAATGAGTGATGAGTAGAGGGGAACAATGACCTCTTTTTTTCTGGATGAGAAACCTTTTGTGATGAGGTGTGCCACACAGAAGGATTTCCTGAGCAATGTGGCGATGCGATAGAGACTACTGCCCACCTGTTTCCCAAGGTCTCTCATCACACTTTCAGTGTTAAGTAGACTATCGCCTATGTGGTAGTTTATGGGTACAGAGTTTTTACCAAAGGGGATGACAATGCACTTTTTGGCATTGAGCTTAAGGCCATGGCTTTGACACCAGGCATCTGTCTCAGTGAGGCCCTTTTGTAGGATGTCCACATCATTAGAAGTTTTGATTATGGCTCCTAGTTTGTAGTCATCTGCGAACTTCATTAACCTCTACTTCAGAGAAGTAGATACCAAACAGGAGAGGACCCAGGACGGAACCCTGTGGTACTCCACTTGTCACTGGTCAGAAGTTGGATTTGGAGTCTGCTACTTTCACAGTATGGGTTCTGTCAGTGAGGCAGTTGGCAACCTATCTTGTGACATAGGGATTTATACCTTGTTTAGTGAGTTTATCTATAACTCCAGAGTGGGGGATGGTGTCGAAAGCCTTGGCGAGATCTAGATAGGCTGTGTGAACCACCTTACCCTCGTCTATGGCTTTGCTGACTGCTTCAAAGAAGTCTGTCAGGTTTAGGTGACATGATCTGCCTTTTATAAACCCGAACAGAGTGGGGTCCAGAGTTTGGAGATTACTAATGTCTTTGTTTATGAGTTCCATGGCCCTGCAGACCAGGCTCATCAGGCTAATGGGGTGGTAGTTCCCGGGTCCATCATGGCTCCCACTTTGTGGAGTGGGATAACTGTCATGGTGCGCCATTCAGTGGGCACAAAGCCTGAGGTGAGGCTATGATTGAACATGGTACTTAGGTGGGGGACCAGTTTATTCTGTAATTCATGTAGAATGCAGCCTGGGATGTTGTGAGGTCCCATGGATGCTGTGTTATTGGCTTTGGAGAGTTTGTTTTTTACCTGTGCGGCTGTGATTACAGGAACTTTACATTCTTCCGGTATAGAGATGGGTCCTTTAGGGGGTGAGGGGGGGGGGGTAAAGTTAGCACTGAAACTGTCTGCCAGGATGTTGGCAATATTGGTTGGTTCTGTATATTTAGTGCCATTGTGCTGTAACTCAGAGCAGATCTGAGTGTTGCCATTGAGATTCTTGACATAGCTGTAGAATGCTTTGTGGCTGTCTTTAGAATCAGTGGCAATTTTGTTTTTGTAACTAGCTTTGTAGGTGTTTATGGGGGATCTCAGCTTCTTACTGAGGCTGACCAGGGAGTTCCTCCAGTCATGGGATTTTACTCTTTTTTGCAACAGTTTCTTTCTTCTGTTGTAGAGTTTGTTTATGGTAGAAGACCACCAGATTGGCTTCCTTTTTTGGAGAATAGCATCCTGGTTCTGTTAGGGATAGCACGATGCATGCACTCGTATAAGTGCTTATAAAGTGGATTTGTGTAGGATTCAGCAGTTGTACCTCTATTGTCCATCTGCATTATTGTCGTGAAGTTTGCCACTTCTGTCTTAAGAAGCATGAAGATGGCTTTGGAAAAAATTTTTATGGTTGTTTCCCTAATGGGGGTGGGGGGTGGGATGTGGATGTCTAGGGTGATTTTCTTGTGGTCGAATCTGACCAATGAGGAATTGACCTCTGGTGTGGAACACCAGTCGCCCATATTGGTAATAACCAGGTCTAGGATATTGCTGCCCCTGGTGGGGGTGTGGATAAGTTGATCCAAGGTGTTGGATTTTATGAATTCCAGAAAACATTAAGCAAAAGAGTTGGTACATTGAGTAGTTTTCCCAGTTAATGGTGGGGTAGTTGAAATCACCTATGATTAGGGTGTTGGGTTGTACACTAATATTTTCCACTGTATCAGGAAATGAGGAGTGGGGAATCCTGGGGCATGGTGGATGGTCTGTAGCAAGCTACAATTTGGATTGTGCTCTTGCCCAGAGTTAGTTGCACTTGGATAATCTTGGATGCATTATGCTGAGCAACTAGCTTGGAGGTGTGGATATCCTTAATGAATATGGACACACCTCCGCCTTTAGTGTTTCGGTCTGGGTTAGGTGGCCGAAAGGTGTGGTATAAATTATAGCCTGGCAATGCACGGGTGTCTCTGGAGCTTTGAATCAGGTCTCTGTCACTGCACAGATGTTGATGTTCTCCATTTTAAGGAGTGCTTCAAGAGAGTGCATTTTGAGGTTTAGACTTCTTGCATTTAGTAGCATTACCCTCAGATTTTGCTTGCTTGTACCTGTTACGGTGGTGAATTTGTCATTTGAACCTTGCCAAAAAAGGAAATATAGGGGTGGCAAGAGCCTTTACCAGTATCCAGAATCCAAGGGCAACAGGTGCAGGCCATCTCTGGCAAAGCATCGTGGTCTGTCGATCATGTCATCCCAGGCAGACAGATACTGGATCTCCGTAGAATGACACCAGAAGCTTAGCCAATTGTTGAAGTCAATCATTTTGTCCTTGTACTGTGGTATCATTCTGGGTGATGGCAGGATGCTACTCAGGGCTAGGGTCATACTTGCCTGGGCTACAAGATCAAAGAGCTCTTCCATGTCTTTTTAAATGTAGTTCAGGGAGGTACGTCTCAGGTCATTCAAACCAACATGGACAATGACAGAGTCATATTAGTACTTGTTGTGGAGTGACCTGAGTGCGTGCATTATGTGGTGGATCTTGGCACCCGACAGGCAGCTGACAGTAACTTTCTCCTTGTTTAGCCAGATGAGTGGAACAACAGTGTGCCTAACTATGGAGTCATATATGACTAGAGTGTTGGGTACATTGTTATGTCTTATGAGATGTAGTTGTGTGGCATACTGAGTTTGTGGGCTATGTGTCATTTGGGTTGTGTTGGGGGGGTGGAGGTTGCTTGCATTTCTGCTTTGGAGGTCTCGGTTGGTTGGGCAGAATTTTATTGAGAGCCTCTGTGAATGTAGGTGTGTGTTTTGTGCTTCTGTGTGCATGTGTTTTGGTGGTGTAGGTTTTGAGGGACTATGTGATGAGTGTGGTGTGGTGCAAGTGTTTACCTTCTCCTCTTGACTGTCTAGTCCAGTCTTCGGTGAAGAGAGCTTTGCTGACAGTTTGTATATATAAGTGCATCTCTCACAGGTTGTAGTGTTGGGTGGTAAGAGGAGAGGGTTGTCTGTGTACATGAGGCAATTGCTGCATTGCCCCAAGATGCCCAGATTAATCAGGTAGACAGGAGAAAACACTGGGAGCTGACCTTTAGACATGCTTGGATAGGTGCTTATTTATTAAGTACTAAAAACTGCTTTCCTCTAGACAAGTGAGGAAAGTTGAGTGCTGTAGTAATTTGTAGCTTATTTAGGGCTTACGAGTTCTGAACAAGTGCTGAGCTCAAAGAAACAGATTTGAGTGTTAAAACTAAAACGTTGGCTAGTTGTAAGGGAACATTTGAAGAGCAGACTTTATGCAGCCGGGAATCATTTAACCCTAGTTAAGCGGGGGGGCTCAGGAGCTTACAAACTGTCCTGGATAAAGCAAATCTGTATCTGGACTAGACTTGTTACAGGAAAGGGGGGGGACAACCTTAGAATTTTTTTTTTCAGTAAAGTGGAAAAGGAGAAAGCTGGAACAGAAGTTAATTCAAGGTTAAGAGTCTGAGTGGGTTGGCCTTCGCAAATGTTCTCTCTCTATTAGATTGAATGAACTAATGACACTAGACTAGGAGGAGTGTCCCAGATCAAATATACAGTATGGGCGGGCAACTGCAAAGCCACCAAGTATTAGAACACCACAACAATAGGGAGTGGAGTTGTGAAACTAAAACTATTACAACTACTAGATGTAGTAATTAAATGAAAGTTTTAAACAGATCAAGGAGCAATGAGACTCTAGAGAATGCTTTTAAATGCAAACAGACTAGACTAGAACACAGAAACCTCAAAAAATCAAAAATACACAGAAAAGCATGGAGAGAGCACTCACAAACAGAAAATACAACTCTCAGTATAAAAAAGCAGTTTACAGTTAAGTAGTTCAGTAAACAAGCAATTAGAGTACTGAAACAGTATCTAGCAATGACAAATACAGTTAAAACAGTATAAAGGAGTAAATAAATACAGTGAAACAGTAAAAAAAGCTTTATAACAATACAAAATGTAGTAGATCAACTGTATATCACAATTATAAGCATTACAGAAGTGCAATTCAATGAAATAAGTGTAAGAAATAACTTATCCTGCTCTTGGACTCTTAAGGAATTTCTGCTCAGTTTCAGTAATGAATTACCATCCACAGCCTGACAAAGACAAGCACAGCCTTTTTCCAGACACAAGGTTTATATACCAGTAAGGATGGAAGAGTCAGAAGATCAAATTACTACTCAGTCCTATTAGCCCCTGCTATTACCCACTCACCCGTACTACAGAAGGTCAGGAAACCCTGTTACTCTCAATAATAATGAATACAACAGACTATCAGCAGAAAATGGCTGCCAGAAACATAGGAAACTCAACAAACAAAACTACCAGGCCTGGACAACAGCAGGCATATATCAAGATTATGCCACCTGAGCAGAACACAGAAACCTCACTTTAAATTCATAGAAAGAGCACTCACAAAGAGAGTTTGTTTCTCCCCATTTTCTCTTTTTTTTTCATGTGATGTAGTATATCCACTGGAGTCATGGCTCATGACATCTGTGAAAAATCCCAGTGGAGCTGTAGAAGATAATTTTAATACAGCTCTGTCTCAGATTGTTATTGTTATTGAGAGAGCATTTGGCATGTTGAAAAGCAGGTCCAGGTGCCTTGATGAGTCTGGGGTGCCATTCAGTATGACCCAGCTACTACATGCAGGGTGTTTACTGCATGTTTCATTCCCCACAACATGATCATGCAACAATCTGGTGATGAGGTGGCCCATACTGTCACTGCAGTGCATGTTTTAGTCATATTGTGACTAATGCTGATTAGCCTGTGGCAGTAGTAAGGGACTCTATGCAGCAGGCTTGTGCATGGCATGGGGCTGCACAATTACAGAGGTTGCATCTAATCCAGAACTATGGACCATGACATTCAGGTTAGTGCTTCCTTTCTTGTAAAAAAACACATAGAGTATAATTGATGCATGCAGTGATATGTGTGGGCTGTGCTGCGGAATGCATGGCTATTGTCACTGTTCATCAGACATCCCCTTTTATCTTTATTTTATTTATTTTTTTAATTTCAGAACAGTTACTCATATTACTGTTTATAAAAGTCATGAATGAGTACTCACTGACACCTGTTCGGTGATGTCGTAAGAGTAATTACATGTTTAACTGTTTTGCACAAAAAATATTGCTTAGGGGATGTATGTAAGTATGCATGTACTGATTGTATTGAAATGGTACAACTAAAAAAAAGTGTTATTTCAGTATTAGACTGCTTTGAGTTTGTAAAATTATCCCCCAGATTTAATAAACTATGTGTAGGAATAATGCAAGCCCTTCATGGAGTGTATCATGGCCATGTCTGCAGCTTCCCCTTGGCAGCACACCTTGCATATTCATGAAGGCATCCTACTGAGGGACAGCCATGTACACCGTTACTGAATCAGTGCTAGGAGGTATGTTACAGTGCCCAGAGATGTATAACACACCCCCTGCACTGTCAAAGTGCTGTACAGCACTAAAAGATGCAATTAAAGTGTCCTTGGACACTTATTCATAATTATTTTTATGTATGTCACACACGGGGTGTGCGACAGTGTCCATAACACACCCCTTACACTTTCAAAGTGTCGTACAGCACTAAAATGTTACATAAAGTGTGGCCTTGGCAAGTATGAAAAAGTAGCTGTAGGGGGTGTGCTACAGTGTTTGTAACACACCATCTGTACTGTCAGAGTGCCATACTGAATGGAAATTAAATGTGCAAATGTGAGTTTTCCTTTTATGTTGATTTATTTATTTATTTTAATTATTTTTTTTATCCAGTTTAAGCATAATTGAATGGGTTTGCATGGCGGAGCACATTGCTCAGCAGTGCTTAAACATAATAAAAAGCTTTATAGAAATATATAGCTAAAATCTTCACAGCCAAATTAGCTGAATGGTTCGGGTCGTGGCTCCGTGTGCAGTAGGTGTACAGTTTGAATACCAGGTTAGGCCATTCAACGTTTCAATAGGAAAGCAGTTCTATTTCTATTTCTCTTTTTTTTATATTGATGTAGTTATTGATATTGTCAACCAGGTTAGTGCAGCTAGTCCAGAATTCCAGTGTCAGTGGAGATATGAAGTAAAAACCTCCAGTTAAATGTAAGTGTCCAATGCAATTCAGTCACACACCAAGGTGATGTAATTAAAGTACATAGGGTGAGGTCAGGTAAAGTAAAGTAAAATACTTACACATAATAATAAAGTATCACTAATGAGTAATTAATGTCAATATATATTTTTGTTATTATTTAAAAATCTTGTTTGCCCTTACCTAAATTTTGCTAAGCACTGCTAAGCCAAGCTAAGCAATGCCTAAACAGGACCTGTCTTAGCAATATTTAGCAACGCTTAACTCTGCTTAACAGGTTTGAGTATTGCTAAGCAGTCCCAGTCTAAGTAATCCTCAGCTGAGCTAAGCACTTGCTACTTAAAGCTCTGTGGAGCTTAACATTTTTAAATATAGTCCAATGGCAGGAAAGGGTGGGAAAATAGCTTTATTTAAGCTGCATAGGCAGGAGTACAGACAGAACCTGTTGGAGTTTAATCACTGCAGGAGCTATAACTGGAGTCAGAGATGGAGCATGCTTTTGGTCGCAGTGTTGGGGCATGTTGGAGTCTAGGGTCATGGCAGGGTTCCTTGTTAAAGACCATGAAAGCAGACTACTACAGGACCTGTACCAGGGATCTGAATACAAGTCTGAGCCCTGGGACCGTCTGGCACATGACCTCACCAATGCCACTGGAATCCGCCGCACTAGTGAGCAGGTGCATCATCATTATGATGACCTGAAGTGGAGGAAGGGGGCGCTGTTGGCCCAATGGATCCAAGATGCTCAGGACGGGAATGCCCCAGAAGTTTGTAAGTATAGAAATCATTGCTTTACAAAATTCTAGCAATAATATGTGATGGACAGGTAGGCATACTGGTGTATTTCCCTTCCCACAGCTGCAGAGGGGAGGACTTACAACTTGGAGGCCCATGTAAGGCACCTAGTGAGGATGCACCAAGAGTGTGGCGAGTACAAATATATCTTGCAATATATAGTAATATTAATAAAAAAGAGTACAGTAGTAACTGCCAGTAAGTATATTCTGTTCTGACTGTACTGTAATAACAGTAATACTGTGTAGGAATGACATGTGTATACAGTATTAATACTAATGATCTGGTAACAAAGTACACTAGCATTCTAAATGTGAAGGGAATAAATGACATCCATTCATGATCTACAGAAAATACAGTGCAACTGCAGTCAGAATTGTGAAGGTAAAAGTGTTAGTATTGCATGGGTTCTGTAATAGCAGCATACTGTCAATGCATGCATTATTTAAACTGGTTTACAGTAACATTTGTCAAATGTATACCAATGACTGTGTCATGCCACTCTCAATAAAGCTGTCTTCTGCCAATTGTTGTGTGTATTTAGTTCTGTTGTTGAAGATGTTCAAATTAACAGGTGTTGCAAAGCAAATATGGGTATAACACCATGAAGCAACAGAAGTTTGGCTGCAAAAGAACTGCTATACTAAAGTGTAGATGTGGAGCTGTAGTACAAGATAGAATGCAATTTGATAGATGTTATGCACTAACATGTGACCATTGAATAGTAATGTGTAGTGTATTATAGTGTTTTTCCATCAGGATTGTCTGCTGTTAACCTTTTCATTTTAGCTATATACATTCCTGAACATAGGTATGCTGATGCAGACAAGTATGACACAGCAGTAGCTGTAGACTGCAAATATAGCATCGGCACATGCATATGGATCAGATAGGCATCCCAACACCTTGATATGGTCTGTACGAATCACACATATACCCATCCACTAGGGGTTAATTGGCTACACCTGCATTCCAAGTATTAAAACACACTTCACCTACTATCCCTGTCATGCATGAATCTCGTGCATGTACTGTATGTTCAGCTGTTAATGCAGTCTGCTGTGACAGTCTACTGATATTACCAGGTCAGACTATGTCAGCAGGTGAGCTCTAGGTACATAGTCAACCAGCGCACAGCAGTGGCCCAGTTTCTCAGTGTGATAAGCAATACATATGTTATGTTTCCATGCACAGAGCAGGGTTTGAATCCAGGGACCAGTAGTAAGATTTATTTATAGTAACAGACAAGTAGTTCTGAGTATTTATAGAAACAGTCATGTACTGAGAACAGATGTCCCTTACACAGGACATACAGGTAAAGAAATGTCTGTAGTAGCTGCATGAAGGATATACTAATGTCTACCATACCTATGAATGGCAGCAAGATAGGTATATACTCCATACACTGTGCATGATACATGTCTCTCAAGTATCACACTGTCATGGACAGTGATCACTGTTGCCAAAAACCTTGGACAGAGACATAAATCCAGTTGAAGTATGCCAGTAGCACACTCACAAAACATCAGTGCAAGGTACACCTTGTAGTCATATATGTTACCCTGACATGTACAAGTCCCCTGTAGTTATGTACCTATAGCTCTTACAGCTTGGTTCATACCATGCCATGTCGACAGCTTGAGAGGTATGTAAGTACTACAGAAGCTATAGGGCAGATGTAGATGTAAAGTAAGGGCAGACCCTTAGAGTATTCAGCAGTACTGTTGGAAATATATAGTCTATACCATTGCTAATGGAATGTTTTTCTCTCCTGCAACCCCTTATCTGCATCACAAATTATTATTCTTATACTTTGGGTATGGTTTCATTTACACATATGTTGTTCTTAAAACTGAATGTTGGGCCTTGTGTTGTATTATTGGTTATAAATTTCAATGGTTGCATACTAACATACCTTGTTGAAATTTCACTGTTGTTGGCCTTTTGCCATAACTATTACTGGCATGCTGTTAAAATAATGACTGTTATTCCATTTATGCCTGTGTTCTGTATACTATGCAATTCTATTGTTCTGAGTTAATTGGAACACTCATGCATGCTGTTATAACTAATGTTGAAATGTTTTGTTTATGACTAATCAATATACCTTGACAAACCTCAATACTAAAGCATAATTGGGTAGGCTGGTTCTTGCTGATCCACTTATCCCATCTCATCTGGCCGTGGCATCAGGTCCCAGCATGTCTGGGACCCAACCTGTAGCTGCTCCATCTGCTGGTCCTGTACCACCCTTGGGTGGAAATGCCTCAGGAGATGGAGCCCATCTCCCCCTGGGTGTGGGCGTGGACAGGAGACTGTCACCTGGAATCAAGTTTCAGATATGGTGTGCAGTCATCCAATGTGATCTGGATGATCAATTGCACCAGATCGAGGGCAGACTGGCACATCTTGAGGGGCAGGCTGGCCCTGGTGTCCAGCCTCCAGCACAGCCACCTTCAAGGCCATGAATGGGGCAGTGGTGACTGCCCATGGGTGGGGATCTCAGTCTCACTGTTACCATCTGGGGGCACTTGGTCCTCCAATTCCTACCCATTTTCCCCATCCAAGGTGTTTAAACCCCTTATGTGTCATACACTGCCCCTATACACTGTCTTCTTTGTCTGCAAAAGCAACATCTCCTACCCAACTTAACTTCCCAAATGTACCTACAACCCTTCCCCAACATCCCACTCTCACCTTAAAAAAAAAAAAAAAAAAAAAAAAAAAATGGGCATCTGTCCCCAAAACAAATTTCATCCAGTACATAGCTCTCCATTTCTCTCCATTGTACACTGCCATGAATCAATCATCCTATCAAGTAATCAACAAAGTTAGGTCACGAACAGCACTCCTTGTGGGGTGTGAGGCTCTAAATTCCAAATTGTCCACATCATGCACAGCTGTTGCTGCCCAAGAAATGGAGAGTTTCTTACACCTGTCCTACACATCCCTAACTGCCTTTCATATTGTTTTTTTCCCTTGCTCACCCCTATTTCAGTACTTTCCTATACCCCTTTTTTTCTTTTCTTTTTTTGAAAATAGCGCAGGTTTAACCGGGGATAAGCACTGCTTAGCACTGTGTTGCATCATGCAAACTTGCTTAGAACTGCTTAAAACTGCTTTAATCAACCTGTCTGATTCAGACACTGTTCTGCCCAGAAACAAAATAACCAGCGCTGGCAAGTCTTGAACCCAGGACTCTCTGTACTACCATCAGAGCAGCACACCACTAGGCAAACTCAGCTCTGGAGATTATATTTTTCTAAATATATCATGCAGTACAGTTATGTAACATTAGGGAAAAACAACACCTCTGCCAAGTAGTGAACCCAGGACCTTCTGAACTACATTCAGAGCAACACACCACTAAGCCAACTCAGCTCTGGGAAACTGCTGTTTATTTCTAAATATATTGTGCAGTGGAGTCATGTAACATTAGGTAAAAAAGACACTAATGCCAAGTATTGAACCCAGGACCTTCTGAACTACACTCAGAGCAATGCACCACTGGGCCAACTCAGCTCTGGATAATTATTGTTATCTAAATATATCATGCAATACAATCATGTAACATTAGGGAAAAAAGGCACCACTGCCAAGTATTGGCCCCAGGACACTCGGAACCACAGTTCAGTTAAATACACCACTAGGCCAACTCAGCCCTGGGGAATTACTGGTGTTTTTACAAAGGTATCCTGACTATTAGCAACACTACTTCTGCATATAATGTGATAAATGACAGCGTACTTGGGCCTGTGATGCAGACACCAAACCAGTACACAGCCAAAGACATGTTGATGGATTGATAAGAGGACTACAATATCAGGTACAGCTGACAACTGCACAGACTGTTGCAGAATGTCCACAGTTGTGTCACCTACTCATTGCATGGTTGTCATCAAGGCTATTCTGTGTGCTGACATAATGGCAAGGCAATGCAGATTGATTTTTACAAAAGCATGACAGACAGGTCAGTGTCACACGTCATAGCCATCCAAACACACATGTTCATGCCAATCCTGTGTAACACACTGTATGCGTACACATATGTCTTGCAACTACACCTCCCATAATAATTACTCCATAGCTCTATCTGTAACATTGCTAGCACGTCTGACATCTGGACACCCACAGTTCAGGCCCACAGTCAAGTCTGTTGCATGACAATTACATGCTCAGCAATACAACCTACAACTAACTGAGCCCTCCAATGTCCAGCAGACCTGGTTGCTGCTACCACAGTCACTGCCACCCACAGTAGCATGTCAAAGGCCTTGAGGGTGGGACACATGCCACAAATATCAATAAGTGTCCTAAACCTCCCCTACCACTCTCTGGATGGTACTACTACTTAACATATGTACAAGAGGCACATGCCTCACCTGGACTGTAATGGGTACGCTCACTCTGGCCATGCTATGACACAAGAGCTGACACTGCTCCCTCACTGAAATATATAGCTTGCTGTCTCCCAATGTCGTCATAATTCCCAGTATGACTCCTATCCAGAATGCAGCAGCTGCTGCCTGCCACACATGCAGCTGTATGTTCAGCTACCTGCTACAGACCTACCATACCTCCTAAAAACCTAGAACAGGGCATTCACACAACACCCATACATAAAGGGTTGGGGGGATGATTAGGTGACAGGGACATGTATCACAGTCTCCCTCTACAAACATACACAGCTGATACACCAACAACAACTGCAGCAGCATGCACATTCAGATAAAAAGGATGTCTAAAGGTCTGCTTGGTTGTCTTACATTTTTTATTAACTGTTCAGAACTGTGTAACACCTATGTTTAGTCACTAAAGAACTGCTTGGTTGCCTTACATTATCTTTCATTAACTGTTCAGAACTGTGGTAACTGTTTGGTTGCTTTACATTTACTATTAACTGCTCATAACTGTGAAAGCATGTACTGCGTTATTTGCTAGACTTATTCCAGACCTGTGATAAAGTGTATAGAACTGTGCTGCATTTGCCTATGGTGCACCATTAAATTCTTTACTTTTCCTTCTACATACTCCCTTTCCCTCATTTCTCTTTTCTCTACTTTCCCTCTTACGTACTCCCCTTCTCTTATTTCTCTCTCCCTTGATAACTCACTACTTGTACCCACTTTCTCCTGTCTCTCCCTCTTCCTCCATTTATTACTATAGCTGAATACACAAGACTTATGTCCACCTAACTATACATTTATTATACCTTTACCTTACAGTTTAGACCCTGCTGAATTATGTTCCACCCCAGGTGCCTCCACGTCCTCAGCGTGGCTTCTCACCCATGAAAGAACATCTCTAAAGGACTCCTGCTGTGCTTCATTCATAGTCATATTAAATCTGTGCTTCGGATTTAATTTCAAAGTGTATGTACCTCACTGTATTTTAGCCATTATTATCTTCTTGTGAAATATTTGTTTAACTACCTGGCGAGCAGCAGCTAGCAGCCTACCACGGATGTTTGATCCGTCTCTCTACCTTCCTAGTCCCTTTGCACTTCCCCTGAAGTCCCTGAGATCTGGCCTTGTAAATACCTGATTTGGCCTCTAGGTGGCAGCATTTCCTCATGTTTCTCTGTACCCTAATGTATAGCATTACTTTTGTTTAAGTAACATAGCCCTCTTTCCAACCTCAATTTCTAGCCACCATTCCCTTTAAACACATATCTGCCGTGTTCAACCTCTAGTCTCTAGCAAACCTCTTTGCAACTCAAATTCTGAGTGCCTTCCCTACAGTCTACTCTCCTCAGCTCTGTTTCCTTGATTCACTGATACACTCTCTGGTTTTCCTCTGCTTTGGCTTTACCCGATCTGTTCACCCTGCAGGCTCACTCCGCTCCCCTACCCTACCCCCAAATTCACATCCACCCCCGTGGTCCCAACCATAAACCTCTCTAGCCACTCCCACATCCCATCTGTCCAATCCCAACCCACATCTCATTTAAGGTATTCCTACCTTTTTAACAGCACTCCTCCCTCTTTATAACATACCTCACTTATTCACACTCGACTTTCAACTTCTTCATTACAATGCCTATTTCACCCATATCAGCATACCTCAAACCCCTACTCCTATTCTAAATTCTTCTTTTCCTTTTCCTTCCCTATATCTTAACTGCTTATGAACATCTTAGCTATTCTAATTTCCACCAGCTATCTAAACAAACATCCCTACCAGATTTATCAGCCACCCTTAAACACATTAACATAACATCCACAACCAACTATCTCCTCCCAAAGTATCATAGAGTTATCCATATTACCTATAAACACTATCAATTCAAGAGAACTCATAACATACTGAATATTTCCCTAATTCACACATTTAGACAACACCAACACCTCCTACTGGATGGTGACATTCATCCCAATCCTGGCCCTACCAATAATGGTCTTCCTAACCCAGTTAGACTCTCTCCTTCTTCTTTTCACACCTCTACAAGACCTCCTAACTCCCTCTTCACAGCTCACCTAAATATACAAAGTGTAAATAATAAAGTGACTCACCATCATGCTCTACTGGATGTTCACGACTTTGACATCCTATGCCTAACTGAAACTTGGTTAAAACCAGCAACCCAAGACTATGAAATCACCCCTCCAGGATATAGTATTTTAAGAATGGATCACCTTAATAAGAAGAGTGAGGGTGTAGCCTTAATTTACAAAGTAGGGCTTCAAGTTACCCTACTAGATACTCACCCACCATCGGATACCAATACTGAAGTTCTCATCTCTAAGCTACAACTAAATACTAGTAAGTCCATCTACATTATTTGTTCATATTTTCCTCCAGGTAATAACATCACCCCCCCTAAAAAATCTCCTTAGCTGGCTTTCCAATAGCTATCCACAATAAACCATACTGCTAGGGGACTTTAATATAGACTGGAATACCTGTAATACTGATAACCCAACTAACCATATAAATCTATATGGCTTCTCCCAAACTGTCACCTCAACCACTAGAATCCATAAACCTACCAATAAAGAAAGTACCTTAGAATGGATTCTAATAAATACTCACTCCCCAACATATTTGTCAGGCATCCTGCCAGAAGACATTAGTGATCACTCACTAACTTATATAAGTAGACAAAAGAGTAATATTCCTTACCCCTCAACTTTCAGAACAACTCTCTCCAATAAACATTTCAACCCTGAACACTTCCGAAATGAACTTAGTGTATGCAACTGGTCACCCCTAAAACACCTCCAGCTAGAGGAAGCAGTGGCATACTTCAATTCTAAGTTCCTAGAAATCTTGAACTACCATGCCCCCTCTTGCACTCTTAGAAACAGTACCAAAACTGCTTATGGCTTACAAAGGAAACTAAGCAAAATATTCTATTAAGAAACAAATTTTGGGCCAAATGGCGAACTTTAAAAGACCACCTGATCATTTAAAATTTAAAAAAACTTTGAAATTCTACTAAAGCATCAATATTATTAGATAAAAGAAACTTTTAATTTCAACTTCAACAGACCAATCAACACAGACCACAAAAATTCTGGTCAGGTATCAATAGACTCCTACATCTAGGCAACTCTAAGACACCTACCCCATCAGGTATTTCCCAAGAGACTCCCAAACAAATTGCTGATACCTTTAATATCTTCTTTACTGAAGCCATCCAGTCACTTGCTAACTTTCTACCTCCTGTATCCTCTAATCTACCCACCTCCTTAACTAACTCTTCACCTACTTTTCAACTACAACCTGTCCCTACATCCCTCATCTGCAAGCTTCTTCAAAAACTCAAACCTTTTACCCCCACTGCTGACTTCTTACCTGCTAAATATCTGCAAATAGCAGCTAAAGTTGTAGCTTATCTATTTCTGTCCTAATAAATAGAACCATAACAGAAGGTACCATCCCATCCATATGGAAAGTCTCCCATATAATCCCCCTACACAAAGGTGGCAACTCAACAGAACTTTCTAACTTTCGTCCAATTGCCCTACTCTCTCCCATAGCTAAAATCATGGAAAAATGCATTCACCATCAACTGTTAGACCACCTTCTCCAAAATAAACTATTTGCTAGCTCTCAGCATGGCTTTAGACCCTTATAGCACCACTACTGCCCTCCTATCATTTTCTGACCACATTAACAAAAACCGTAACAATAACATCCTCTCCTCCTCAACCTTTATTGATCTCTCAAAAGCATTTCAACATGGTTAACCATGACCTACTGTTGAATATTCTTAAGTCCCTCTCACTTGATACTCAAGCACTTCAATGGTTCAAGTCCTACTTAGATAACAGGCAACAAGCAGTGCTTTGGGACAACAGTCTATCCACCCATCTTCCTGTCACCCTTGGTGTACCCCAAGGTTCCATTCTAGGCCCTCTTCTATTCTCTATCTTTATAAATGATCTAACTATAAGTATCCCCCAAGTTACATGCATACAATATGCAGATGACTCCACATTTATATGCTCAGCTACAGGTCCATCTGAACTGCAGTCCCTCACCCAAAATGTCTTTGAACTAGTAGAAGAATGGCTTTTACAGTGTTGTCTTCTCCTTAACCCCAAAAAGACTAAACTGTTGCTCTTTACTCCTACACAAAAGTCCACCCCAATCAACCTCATTATTAAATCTAATAATGGCACAATCATATCTCAAGACACTACCACCAAACTCTTAGGAGTAACTATTGACCACAACCTTAACTATGATACTCATATCAATACTACAATAAAATCAGTTAACCGAAAACTAGGCTCCCTCTATAGAATTAAACCCTTCCTTTCTCCCATAGCTAGAAATACTATTGCCCATACCCACCTTATCTCAACTCTCTTCTATGCCTCTCCTATATACACAAATCTATCTAAAATCAACCTCAACAAACTTGCAATCTCCTACAATAACATTGCCAGATTTGCTACCAGCTCCCCTTTCAGAATCCACCACTGCCAAAATCTGAAGTAACTGGGTTGGCTGGAACTGCATAATCAAATTCTATTCCACCAACTGATTATTGCCCATAAAACCCTTCATCATCCATGTAATACACCAATTCTCATGAGTCTAATCAGCCCATATAAAAATCTCACAAACCTACGCTCAGCAAATAAACTACTGGTATCTAGACAAAAACCCAACAATAAAGCAGGAGATTCCCTTTTCTCTAACACTGTGGAAAAAAGATGGAACCTTCTACCTATTGAACTCACATCTCTTTCTTCAACTGCACTATTCAAAAAGAAACTCAAATTATACCTTACAAACCACTGGCTATGTTATTGTACTAACCCTGACTAAGATCTCTCTTCCTGTTATCCTAGATAATAGCACCAATTTAATACTCACTTTATAGCCACTTTAAGACCACTACCTTCTAAGTTAGGCTTATTATACCCTTGAAAGACTGTATTGTTATTTCACTGCCTTATAGCTAAGTCACTGCCCTTAACTAATTCTCCCAGTCTTGTTTATATCTATTCTATTTTCCTGTGCCATATTTATAACTTACTTTTGTGAATCTCCCAAATCCTTCTGAGTACTCTTTTCTTCTACTATTGTTTGGTCAACTACAAAAAAAAAGGATTTTCTATATATTTTTTTTTTTTGCTATTTTCTATCATGAATGCTAAGTTACCATGTAACACCTGCTGTGTCTGACAAGTGAACTGTAACTGAAGTAATGTTTTGTTTGTTCTTGTTTTTATGTGGAGCCCCCCCCCCCCCCCGAGCCTCTACTGAAAATGGACATATATCCAGTTAGACTAGCCCGGTCAACAAATGTAAAATAAAATAAAATAAAAATAAATAAATAAAAATGACACTCACATCTGCCTGTCTCCTTATTTGGCCCAACACAGATTGTTAAACAGTAACCTGCCACAGAATCACAAACCCTGTTAACAATGGCCAAACATAGCATGCAAAATTGTGGATACAACGCATCAATCCCAAAAATGAACAGCATTTCTATGTGATGCTGTAGCCCCCACACCTCGATAATGACCTCCTTACAGGCCAGGAAAAGGGCCAAGGCCTACATAAAGGCCTTCATTATAGGACTGTGTTCCCATGCCATTGGCTAATGGCAATGCAAGCCAGCTGTTCTGGATGCAATTAGCTAGTGGGAGTCCCAGACTGGTGCGCAGGCAATCACCTGTTCATGAGCATTATTTACAAAAGGCAAGCTACTGCTTATGGTAAACAAGTCTGGCACTTTCTTCATGAAGACAGACTGTGATTCTCTGGGAGACTACAACTGAATTTCTTCTCACAAAGGAGTACAGCAATATACTAGGTATGTCATAGAATTAAGCATGTAATATAATGCAGATGGGGGGATGCAGCCATGGGAAAGTAGGAATCTACACAGTAAGTCTCAACCACATTTCTTGGACTAACAAGTTGCTGTTAGTCTGCCGTCCAGTATCTTCTGCCATCCCTTATGGCTCTGTCTGGAGTGACATAGTTCACAGATCTGGCCCCTGACTCACCCCAGCAATGGTCAGCTCACATATGACTGCTACTGGGTTGTTTGTTGTACAATAATGATAGTAAGAACTGGTGGATACAGCTGGCATATTACATAAAGTACTGCCAGGGAGCCCCTCTCAGTTTCTGAATGTCATACAGGCTTAGTTCAAAGATTGTCCAGGTATCCCTGACAGTTCCTGACATACTCTAGCTATGTCACTGTGTACTCCACACCTGTATCTCATTGCCTGACATCTATGGCTAGCATACCTGGTGACCCCCTGCAGCATGACAGCTGGTTATAAGCACTAGTAGTGGGGGGATACTGGCTCTGCCTCAGCAACAGCGTGTACATATTGAGCATACAATGTAAGGGAATGAATACAGTACAAATATTAATGTACCATTATTGTGCTCCCAGGGGTCTGGCATGTCACAGACACATTCCCCAAACTCTGGGAGCAACCATCACATATTTTCCAACTGGTGTCTGGAAATCCACATTTGTCTGGTAGGGGGTCTACATCTATTAGGCACATGTACACATTCTGCAAACATCTGGGTACTGCAGATATCATATACCTATGAGGAGGACACCCTACACCCCATATGCACCGCTCTCAGTTATTTTGTAGCACATATGTTGCTGAAATATCCACATGCACTTGTACTACCACTCACCTATTTGTTGGATGTAAGCTGGATGACATGGTACTGTAACGATGCCCATAGGGAACACCCAACAGCTGATGTCAGTGATGGGTGCGGGCACATAACAACACAGTCTGTCACAGCACTCAGTCCATATGTGGTATTCCTGGTGCCATATGTGGATACTAGGCTATGGGCCCTGAGCAGCCATATGCCTAGGCTAAATGTTAGCCCATGTATATGCAAGGCAGCACCTGATATCCCAGTCCAAGAGGGACACAGGTGGTATCCCAAGGGTGTATGTGCAGTTAACCATCCAGTTATCCAGGTTACGCCTGCAAAGGTGTGGACAGGGTGCCCATTCCACTGCAGAGTGATTGTGTGGGATACACATCTGAGCTGCCAACATGCCCAGTTCACATCACATGCCAGGTTAATGGCATATGTGTGTATGTGTCTGTGTGTGTGTTTGTGTGTGTGTGTGTGTGTGTGTGTGTGTGTGTGTGTGTGTGTGTGTGTGTGTGTGTGTGTGTGTGTGTGTGTGTGTGTGTGTGTGTGTGTGTGTGCGTGTGTGTGTGTGTGTGTGTGTGTGTGTGTGTGTGTGTGTGTGTGTGTGTGTGTGCATGCGTGTCTGTGTCTGCGTGTGTGTGTGTTAACAGAGAGGACCATGAGTTGCACTCATGCAGCAGTTCCAGCAATGTGGTGTCTGTGATTGCTTTGCATGCCACACTGAGGTCACTCCTGAGTAGTATGTCTGAAACCAGGTAGAGGGTTGCTCTTATAGCCTATCAGTACATGGTAGATATTTGATGTCCTGGTATTCCCTGGTGGGGAACTTCTGTGATGTCCCCAGCTGCTGCATGATGTGAATGATGTACAGGGAATTAAAAACAATAATGGGCCTCATTGGGGGAATACTGGGATGTTTATACCCCATGTCCCTTAATGACGTACCCTTATGTATAAGAACAAATAGCCAGCACTCTACTGAAGCATACATCTTTTAGTATGTAAAAACACAACAAACAGACCAGTTTTGGTCCAATGGCCTTTTTCAATGTAAAACACAATCAGTAAATGCACCACATTATATATCAAAAATATAATAGAATAATTAAGCCCGATCAAACAATTATTACAAATGTTCATTGAGGCCAGGTGAAAACAATCTTCCCAGCTTCACAATCCAAGATTTTTCTTTCTTAACAGTTTGTGCCAACCAATTTTCATTGATCTATGTCCCAAAATTCTATCAATAACAATAAATTTAAAGGTAGCTGTCTTATGAATAATGGTATATAAAGCATTAGCTGAATACCTATTTCTGATACTGCTAAAATGTTCTGAAATACACATCTTTTGCACCCATATATGCTGACCTCTTTATGGGTTATCTTGAGCAGATAAATATATATGATGTTTAATAATAATAAAAATAATATTTTTCTTGGAGAAATTGACATCTAACGGAAGTTTTTGGATGACTGCTGGATGGTGTGGAAGTTGGACGTTGTATATTTACAGAAATTCATCCAATATTTGAATGAAAATAAATGAGGTATTAGAGTTACAATCAATTATGTTTCTTCCATCTCTTTTTGGATGTTACTGTATCCAAACAATCTGATGGCACTTTGTCTAGTACATTGTATAGAAAACCCCATCATTCAAATACGTTACTACACACCTCCAGTTGTCATCCGAAACATATTACGGCCAATATCCCTAAGTCACAGTTTATGAGAATACATAGAATCTGCTCAAATACTGAAGACTATATACATTTTTGATGAAGATTTAATAAACCGTTTTGGTGAACGTGGATATTTTTTGGCTAAGGTAAGGCAGACCAGTAGGGAAGTATGACTATTTTCAAGAAGTGACCTTCTTAAATATAAAAATCATGGTCTTTATTCAGATAATAAAATCAGATTCACTACCACCTATGGCAGAAACACTCATAGATTTCTAGATTTTGTACAACATTGGGATATTCTTTTGACAGATGATAGATTATCATAGATTTTCATTTTCTTTTCATAGCGGTAAAACTGTGAGTAGCTATTTCAGTCATTATAAACATTTTGTACCCTTAGAACACTTTGTACAAACTACTGTAGACGGTACACAAGTAGTGGGGTGCCATCCCTGTAGCCATTGTTCTTTCTGTAAATTTATTTGTCAAATGGAATTTTCAAGTAAAAATACCTCTAAGGTTTTCTCTATAAAACTGTTTGGTAACTGTAATAGTGATTGGGCTATCTATCTTGTAATTTGTTCATGCACAGCCTTTTATGTTGGCCAAACCTTCAGACCCCTAAAATTGTGTATTTCAGAACATCTTAACAGTATCAGAAATAAGTATTCTGCTAATGCGTTATATAAGCATACCATTATTCGTAAGACAGCTACCTTTAAGTTTATTGTTATTGATAGAATTTTGGGACATAGATCAATGAAAACTGGTTGGCACAAACTGTTAAAAAAGAAAAATCTTGGATTGTGCAGCTGGGAGGATTGTTTTCACCTGGTCTCAATGAGCATTTGTAATAATTGTTTAATTGTGATTAATTATTCTATTATTACCTAACATTTAAGTAATGAAAGATGTTTGAGAATGTTTTATGTATGTATTTATATATATGGAGATGATAGGCTATTAAGAAAATTATTTTGAAAGGTTTTATATGGAGGGATATTTATTAAGTATATGTAATTATATTAAGAAAATCCACCAATAGGTCAACAGCATTAATTAAGTAAAGGGTATTTAAGTTAAGAATTGAATTAGGTATGCATTTCCATTTCATCTGAGGAAGTTTCTAAGAGACAGAAACGCATTTGTGGTGTTAACAGCGTTTATGGTTTTATTCTTATAAGGAGGATTCAGAGGTGTGTTCTAATAAACTTTGTTCATGTGAATACAGTTGAGTCGTGGCTTGTTGGGATTGCTCTACATTGTGAACGGTACCCCAGATGGATGCTCAGGGCCATGGATGCCACACTGCCTGGTATGCATGACACCCTCCATGGCATTGATGATGCCTTAAGTCTTTTCACTGATGTAGTGGATAGACAGCAGAGTGAGATACTGTCAGTGCTTAACTGTGCAATGTCTATGTTTGAACATGTGGTCTGGAGCATTTCTTTCAGGGCCTCTGCTGAAAATTGGCTTTGTTCCAAGTTGGACTTTCCCAGTTAGCAAATGTTAAATAAATAAAATAAATAAATAAAAAATGTGGTGGGAGTAGGGCGTTGGACATTTGGACGGAGGTCAGCAACAACATCAGCTGAGAGACCACATGGTCATGCACAGTCCCACTACAATAGTGGCAGTGCCACCAGCACTGCCAAAGGAAGAGTGTTGTCCACACCACATTATGGCAGGCCATGGGTACATGGTCCTGGGCAGAACCATGAGGGACACAGACCCAGCAGACACTGGTCACCATCAGGAAGTAGTACCACATCTGGCCTTGGGAATGGTGTTGCCAGTGCCACTCCTGGCAGAACCAGTTCCCGTGTTCCTGTTCATGGCCAGAGATGGAGAATGGTACATTCTGCCATGTACAGTCCATAGCTGTCCAACATACCCTCATGTAGGGCTAGTACATGACTTGATTGTGTGCATGCATGCACTCACACATCACTGCCAGATGTAGGTCACCGACAGATACACACAGCTCCTTTTTTTTCATTTCTTCCACTGCTAAGCCCCATGGTGCACCGCACAAACCTGTGGAGCTAGTGTAAACATTGCTGAGAAGAAAGGGCCCTCCTCTGTGCACAGTTGTGCACGGTCACACTTAGATTTTCTTTAATCAGCTAAAACACGTGCTTAAGCACAGCTTAGCAGCATCAGACACCCCCCCTGCTTAGGTGTGTTTAGCTGAGTGCAATTAGGTCCCACTAAGCTCCAATCAGCTTAAAGAAAGTGTGACACACCCCCTTTTGATGTTAGCTGTCTGTTCTGCCTACACCAACACAGTTCTAGCCCTATCACAGTTAGTACCTGCAGAACACACTGGCCCTTTTTGCTATTCATTAAACATGGCTTATTTACATACACCTAGTTGCGTATACCCTGAATACAGCATTACACCAGGGCCTATCTCGTTAGCTACCACTATAACCTGCCATTGTGTGACTCTATATGCTGAGCACTATAATGAAATTACTTTGCCTATCTTAAATTTCATATTTTACACATTTTTTTATTAGTAGCATGTCTGCACACCACTATGCACCACTTAAACTTGTCATATGTATTACAAAAGGATTAATTTTGATATGTTGCATTACATTTTAGTCTCAATGGCCATATATTTGACCATTTGCTTGGCTACTGTCACATGTACAAGCTTTTTTCTTTTTTTTGGCTGTTACAGCCCCGGTTTTAATTTTTTAATTCTGGTACATGGTTACTAACCTTGTACATATTTCCTGCAGACACTGCACCTACACAGATGCCTTTCTGCTTCTGGGATCGCAAAATCATTTGCATGGTTTTCACCAAAAGATGAGATGATCTGCATTCCGTGGATACCTTCATGTTTGCATGGTGTCTGCACACTTGCGCACACCCCAGCCCTGTTTCCAGGGCTGCTTGGCGGCCATATTCTGTGTTCTGGCTGTAATACTACTCCTACACGGAGAATCGCTCCATGTAGGGTTTATGGAATTACCCGTATATGTATTTCAATTTCTAAATGTATGTTTAACATGAGTTCATACCTTGTACTTGAATGGAAAATGCATCACGTTCAATTATTTATTATGCAATGTTTCTTCAGTTTTAACTATTACATAATAGAAATTATTTACTGTTCTCTCATAATGTACTGCATATCTGAGTATTTCATTTTGCCATACACAACTTGTGCCCTCAAAAATATCAATCATCAGTTGTGCACAGCTGAGGCTGAAGTGGCAACAATGTTAGTATAGATAGCAGGATACTTGTGTAAGCTTTTTTTTTTGAGGAGTGCTTCTCTTACTAGTGTATAATATTTGTTTTATGTTCTCAGATATAACCATGCTAAATTGAAAATCATGATCATGGATGGGCCATTAATGGTATAAATGAGTGCGATTTTAATGTTATGACTTATGACTTTCTTTCCAGATATTTTCTTTACTTGTAAGCCCTAACATTATTGATATAAAATGCAAGCATACAAAGTGTCTTAATCCACCCATAACCCCTTTTTACCATTTTTGCACATGGGTTTGAGGTGTCACTTCAAGAGTGACAATCATCTAAAGCCAAGATTTACATTGCTGGTGGCTAGCCCTGCACTGGTATTCTTCCAAACCACACACTCATACACGCACTCACACCTATTGCCAGTTTTGAGTGCCAGTACACTTATTGCATGTCTTTGGAATGTGGGAGGAAACTGGATAAAACTCATGCAAGCTTCACACAGAGGGCACCCCAGCCAAGAATCAAACCAGAGAACCTCTTGATGTGACGCGATAATGCAATCCAATGTACCACCCCATATTGGGTAACATTCCACACTCAAATATTATCTTTCTTTCTTTTATTTGTTTTTTTTATTTTTTTATTAATACCTTTTTAGCTTTCAAGTTAAACATTGATATATCTCTCTACAAGTCATATTATAAGTACCAGGAATATCTAGCCTGAATCACAGTAGGCCAAGGTCAAATGTTTCATAAATGACATCTCCTAAAGACAGGGTAGGTGAAGGGACATGTGATCTTGAGGAGGGGCTGTCATGTGAGTAAGATGGTGACTTGCTGGGAAGTCATGACCTACTTGATGCAGGTGATCTTACAAACACTGATTTCACAGTGCTGCAGGACTGGGACCTCAATTTTGAGGTTCTGTTATGTGTACATGAATGCTGACATGGTCTGCATAAATTCTGTTGTGTTTGGTCCTCCTGTAATATTTTCACTACCTTTAAGAAAATAACTTGTAGTCCAATGTGATATGAACACACATCTGGAGAGTACCCCATCCTCTTCCTCTTCCAATACTGAATCCAATTTGAGTCTAGTAAATCCTCAGTAGTGCACAAAAAGAGGCAAACGTGGATGCTTGGTGTGCCACCATACTATGAATCACTGTGATCATGGCATTGTCCCTACTCTCTGCCATTTCCCTTTGTGTTGGAAATCCTCACACACACCCTGGAGGACTCTGACTGTTTCTAGTTGACTCTTCGTGACAGTGCACTGAGGCTTAACAATGTCACAGCACAAGGTGTATACTGTTATCTCTGAATTTCCACCATCATAAAGAAGGTGTTCTTGTAGGTCTGGACATACTGATGTAGAGATGCATGTTTTTTTCTCATGATGCAACCTGTAGATTAATGTCAGCTTATACTTGACTTTGTGATCCAATGGCATATTCTGCAGAGTTACTAATATGTGGGGTCTGATATCCTGCTATTAAACATGAAGGTCGTGCGCCACTTTCATCAGGCTATCTCTTTAATATAAATATGCTGTGTGCTGCCTATATCCTCTACATTTACTGGTATAGTGGAACTGCTTGTTTCTGCTTCTTAATCTTAATTGAATATCTTACTACTCAGATATTGGCAACATATTTCTTCAAATATCCAGATTTTCACAGAGTAGCCAGATTTTTGCATCATATTTTTGGTGTGTTCTTCACAAAATTTGTGGTTTTCTAGCAATGACTGAGGATGGATACATTTCAGTTTCAGACTTCATAGCCTTCAGAAAATACATACTAACATAAATTCTGTTATTCTAGAAACTTTCTAAGTTTAGAAGAGCAATATTTCAAATCTGTTCCTATTTTGGGGCCTTTGTCTCCCCATTATTATTAGGATCATAGGTAAATAGGTAAGTACTAGGCTGTCTACCTTTGTGGGCCATTTTAAGCCTAGCCAATTTCCCTGTTTTGTGCTTGAAAATAACCTATACAACATGGCTATACATTGGCATTACCTAACCCATGGCCGATAATTATATATTGCCACTAATAAGGATATCTAGAATCATATCAAAGATAATTTGAGTGGAACCATGCATGGTAAAGCATTTAGAAGCTGTGTTTGTCCATTAGTCAAAATGCCGCCATTTAAAATTGTGCTGTATTAACCTGTTTGGCATCCTCAACAAATGCATAATAGTATTGCAAGGACTTAACATTACACTATCATTTTGTGCCATTGCTAAAATAGTTGTATCCTTTACTTACCACTTTTCTGTATTCCATACTGCCATTTCTCATTTTCATTCATGACTGACTGTCAGAAATCCTACAATAAAGCAGCACTCAGGGACAGGAAGCGGATGATCAACAATTGCAGGAAACCACATGGAAGCACTCCAAACCCACACCCCCTAACTAATTATACCAACTCCGAGATCGCACTATAGTGGGGAAAAGAGTAAACTTTTAAAAGATAGCTGACCACTTCCTTTCCCTGGGTGAATTGTCGGTTATGTGAGGAGTCATTTAAATGAAGATTCAGTGATGTTGTCTACGTCTTGTTGTCTTCAGGCAAGTGGGCTTTCATTCTTCTGAGGCAGATCCATAGTTCCATATTTCTACACACACATACACACACACACACACACACACATATATATATATATATATATATATATATATATATATATATATACACACACACACACACACACACACACACACACACACACACACACACACACACACGTGTGTGTGCATGTGTTTATACAGAAACAGAAACAAGCATTTCTGCATTGTCACATAACAGACAAGAGCATATTTACTTTGCTACACAATTTCATATACTGCGGGTATTAGCTTAATAATTAATTGTACTACAGTAAAACAGATTTTAGAAAAAAAAAGACTTGGTTGGTGTAGACCACAAAATATCTTTTAATGTGATAATGTGTAATTTTATAAGACATGTATTTTGTCCAAAATATCAGCTGCACATAGAAGACGGTTGAACTCAGCCACCACACCACAGGCAAAGTGAAGGTGGGTGTTAAAATAGCCCAGCATAAAGGATACTGAGAAATACTTTGTTTGATTACTTCTGTATATTTTCCTTTAATCTCCTTATCTGCTCACATTATTTTGCAGCAAATTATCAGACTACACATTGTCACAAAATATTTATAGTATAATCTGCAAATGTAAATATGTTTTGTTTACTGTGTGGTGTGTTGAACTGGAGGTATGTCATAATTTCATTTCAATTGTTACATTTTTATGTGGCTGTACAGCTTCTGTACAGCTTGCCTTTTTGAGATGAAGGTGTTGCTTAGAGCACATTCATATGATATTACTTAAAACTGTAAGCAAAGTATGCATGGTATAGTGAAAATAAGAATCTTCAATGTAGATGTATACAAAGGTTGTAGAAAATATCTGTATCTCAAAGACAGAAACTGTATAGAAATATAAAAGTTTAACAATTGAAAGGAAGTCATTGCTGTCCTTATGCCAACACATACCCAGTCCCCTGCAGCCACAGATATCAGATAGTCAGAGAGTGGCGACATTGAATAGAAGAGTGTGGTAACTATGGCATGAATGAGTGTAGACACTAGCCATAGCCAGAGAGCTGGCAATGTCCCACACAGGCAGA